>NW_027476911.1:0-121846 GCF_051020955.1 Megalopta genalis | reverse complement strand
AAATACACGAATCAGCTTCAAATTCACGCGAAACATACGATTTAGCTTCAATATCATGCGAAACACATTTTTTCGATCCAAATTCGTGCGAAATAGCGATTTTAAACAAACGATTTGGCTTCAAATTCATGCGATATGAACAATTTAACTTCAGATTCATGAGAAATACACGAATTAGCTTCAAATTCAAACGAAGCAAACGATTTAACTTCAATATCATGCGAAACACACGATTTCGATCCAAATTCGTGCGATATAGCGATTTTAAACAAACGATTTGGCTTCAAATTCATGCGATATGAACAATTTAACTTCAGATTCATGAGAAATACACGAATTAGCTTCAAATTCACACAAACAAACGATTTAACTTCAATATCATGCGAAACACACGACTTCGATTCGAATTCGTGCAAAATAGCGATTTTAAACAAACGATTTGGTTTCAAATTCAGGCGAAATGAACAATTTAGCTTCAGATTCATGCGAACTACACGGATTAGCTTTAAATTCACGCGAAACATACGATATAGCTTCAATATCATGCGAAACACACGATTTCGATTGAAATTCGTGCGAAATAGCGACTTTACCAAAAGATTTAGCTTCAAATTCATGCGAAATGAACAATTTAGCTGCAGTTTCATGCGAAATACACGAATCAGCTTCAAATTCAAGCGAAACATACGATTTAGCTTCATATCATGCGAAACACACGATTTCGATCCCAAGTTCGTGCGAAATAGCGATTTTAAACAAACGATTTGGCTTCAAATTCATGCGATATGAACAATTTAACTTCAGATTCATGAGAAATACACGAATTAGCTTCAAATTCAAACGAAACAAACGATTTAACTTCTATATCATGCGAACACACGATTTCGATCCAAATTCGTGCGAAATAGCGATTTTAAACAAACGATTTGGTTTCAATTCAGGCGAAATGAACAATTTTAGCTTCAGATTCATGCGAACTACACGAATCAGCTTCAAATTCACGCGAAACATACGATTTAGCTTCAATATCATGCGAAACACATTTTTTCGATCCAAATTCGTGCGAAATATCGATTTTAAACAAACGATTTGGCTTCAAATTCATGCGATATGAACAATTTAACTTCAGATTCATGAGAAATACACGAATTAGCTTCAAATTCAATCGAAACAAACGATTTAACTTCTATATCATGCGAAACACACGACTTCGATTCGAATTCGTGCAAAATAGCGATTTTAAACAAACGATTTGGTTTCAAATTCAGGCGAAATGAACAATTTAGCTTCAGATTCATGCGAACTACACGGATTAGCTTTAAATTCACGCGAAACATACGATATAGCTTCAATAACATGCGAAACACACGACTTCGATTGAAATTCGTGCGAAATAGCGACTTTAACCAAACGATTTAGCTTCAAATTCATGCGAAATGAACAATTTAGCTTCAGATTCATGCGAAATACACGAATCAGCTTCAAATTCAAGCGAAACATACGATTTAGCTTCAATATCATGCGAAACACACGATTTCGATCCAAATTCCGTGCGAAATAGCGATTTTAAACAATCGATTTGGCTTCAAATTCATGCGATATGAACAATTTAACTTCAGATTCATGAGAAATACACGAATTAGCTTCAAATTCACACGAAACAAACGATTTAACTTCAATATCATGCGAAACACACGATTTCGATCCAAATTCGTGCGAAATATCGATTTTAAACAAACGATTTGGCTTCAAATTCATGCGATATGAACAATTTAAATTCAGATTCATGAGAAATACACGAATTAGCTTCAAATTCACACGAAACAAACGATTTAACTTCAATATCATGCGAAACACACGACTTCGATTCGAATTCGTGCAAAATAGCGATTTTAAACAAACGATTTGGTTTCAAATTCAGCCGAAATGAACAATTTAACTTCAGATTCATGAGAAATACACGAATTAGCTTCAAATTCACACGAAACAAACGATTTAACTTCATTATCATGCGAAACACACGACTTCGATTCGAATTCGTGCAAAATAGCGATTATAAACAAACGATTTGGTTTCAAATTCAGGCGAAATGAACAATTTAGCTTCAGATTCATGCCAACTACACGGATTAGCTTTAAATTCACGCGAAACATACGATTTAGCTTCAATATCATGCGAAACACACGATTTCGATTCAAATTCGTGCAAAATAGCGATTTTAAACAAACGATTTGGCTTCAAATTCATGCGATATGAACAATTTAACTTCAGATTCATGAGAAATACACGAATTAGCTTCAAATTCAAACGAAACAAACGATTTAACTTCTATATCATGCGAAACACACGATTTCGATCCAAATTCGTGCGAAATAGCGATTTTAAACAAACGATTTGGCTTCAAATTAATGCGATATGAACAATTTAACTTCAGATTCATGAGAAATACACGAATTAGCTTCAAATTCACACGAAACATACGATTTAGCTTCAATATCATGCGAAACACACGATTTCGATTCAAATTCGTGCAAAATAGCGATTTTAATCAAACGATTTGGATTCAAATTCAGGCGAAGTGAACAATTTAGCTTCAGATTCATGCGAACTACACGGATTAAGTTTAAATTCACGCGAAACATACGATTTATCGTCAATATCATGCGAAACACATGATTTCGATTGAAATTCGTGCGAAATAGCGACTTTAAACCAAACGATTTAGCTTCAAATTCATGCGAAATGAACAATTTAGCTTCAGATTCATGCGAAATACACGAATCAGCTTCAAATTCACGCGGAACATACGCTTTAGCTTCAATATCATGCGAAACACACGATTTCGATTCAAATTCGTGCAAAATAGCGATTTTAAACAAACGATTTAGCTTCAAATTCATGCGATATGAACAATTTAAATTCACATTCATGCGAACTACACGGATTAGCTTTAAATTCAAGCGAAACATACGATTTATCGTCTATATCATGCGAAAACACACGATTTCGATTGAAATTCGTGCGAAATAGCGACTTTAACCAAACGATTTAGCTTCAAATTCATGCGAAATGAACAATTTAGCTTCAGATTCATGAGAAATACACGAATCAGCTTCAAATTCACGCGAAACATACGATTTAGCTTCAATATCATGCGAAACACACGATTTCGATCCAAATTCGTGCGAAATAGCGATTTTAAAACAAACGATTTGGCTTCAAATTAATGCGATATGAACAATTTAACTTCAGATTCATGAGAAATACACGAATTAGCTTCAAATTCACACGAAACATACGATTTAGCTTCAATATCATGCGAAACACACGATTTCGATTCAAATTCGTGCAAAATAGCGATTTTAAACAAACGATTTGGATTCAAATTCAGGCGAAGTGAACAATTTAGCTTCAGATTAATGCGAACTACACGGATTAAGTTTAAATTCACGCGAAACATACGATTTATCGTCAATATCATGCGAAACACATGATTTCGATTGAAATTCGTGCGAAATAGCGACTTTAACCAAACGATTTAGCTTCAAATTCATGCGAAATGAACAATTTAGCTTCAGATTCTTGCGAAATACACGAATCAGCTTCAAATTCACGCGAAACATACGATTTAGCTTCAATATCATGCGAAACACACGATTTCGATCCAAATTCGTGCGAAATAGCGATTTTAAACAAACGATTTGGCTTCAAATTAATGCGATATGAACAATTTAACTTCAGATTCATGAGAAATACACGAATTAGCTTCAAATTCACACGAAACATACGATTTAGCTTCAATATCATGCGAAACACACGATTTCGATTCAAATTCGTGCAAAATAGCGATTTTAAACAAACGATTTGGATTCAAATTCAGGCGAAGTGAACAATTTAGCTTCAGATTAATGCGAACTACACGGATTAAGTTTAAATTCACGCGAAACATACGATTTATCGTCAATATCATGCGAAACACATGATTTCGATGAAATTCGTGCGAAATAGCGACTTTAACCAAACGATTTAGCTTCAAATTCATGCGAAATGAACAATTTAGCTTCAGATTCATGCGAAATACACGAATCAGCTTCAAATTCACGCGAAACATACGATTTAGCTTCAATATCATGCGAAACACATTTTTTCGATCCAAATTCGTGCGAAATAGCGATTTTAAACAAACGATTTGGCTTCAAATTCATGCGATATGAACAATTTAACTTCAGATTCATGAGAAATACACGAATTAGCTTCAAATTCAAACGAAGCAAACGATTTAACTTCAATATCATGCGAAACACACGATTTCGATCCAAATTCGTGCGATATAGCGATTTAAACAAACGATTTGGCTTCAAATTCATGCGATATGAACAATTTAACTTCAGATTCATGAGAAATACACGAATTAGCTTCAAATTCACACCAAACAAACGATTTAACTTCAATATCATGCGAAACACACGACTTCGATTCGAATTCGTGCAAAATAGCGATTTTAAACAAACGATTTGGTTTCAAATTCAGGCGAAATGAACAATTTAGCTTCAGATTCATGCGAACTACACGGATTAGCTTTAAATTCACGCGAAACATACGATATAGCTTCAATATCATGCGAAACACACGATTTCGATTGAAATTCGTGCGAAATAGCGACTTTAACCAAAAGATTAGCTTCAAATTCATGCGAAATGAACAATTTAGCTGCAGTTTCATGCGAAATACACGAATCAGCTTCAAATTCAAGCGAAACATACGATTTAGCTTCAATATCATGCGAAACACACGATTTCGATCCAAGTTCGTGCGAAATAGCGATTTTAAACAAACGATTTGGCTTCAATTCATGCGATATGAACAATTTAACTTCAGATTCATGAGAAATACACGAATTAGCTTCAAATTCAAACGAAACAAACGATTTAACTTCTATATCATGCGAAACACACGATTTCGATCCAAATTCGTGCGAAATAGCGATTTTAAACAAACGATTTGGTTTCAATTCAGGCGAAATGAACAATTTAGCTTCAGATTCATGCGAACTACACGAATCAGCTTCAAATTCACGCGAAACATACGATTTAGCTTCAATATCATGCGAAACACATTTTTTCGATCCAAATTCGTGCGAAATATCGATTTTAAACAAACGATTTGGCTTCAAATTCATGCGATATGAACAATTTAACTTCAGATTCATGAGAAATACACGAATTAGCTTCAAATTCAATCGAAACAAACGATTTAACTTCTATATCATGCGAAACACACGACTTCGATTCGAATTCGTGCAAAATAGCGATTTTAAACAAACGATTTGGTTTCAAATTCAGGCGAAATGAACAATTTAGCTTCAGATTCATGCGAACTACAGCGGATTAGCTTTAAATTCACGCGAAACATACGATATAGCTTCAATAACATGCGAAACACACGACTTCGATTGAAATTCGTGCGAAATAGCGACTTTAACCAAACGATTTAGCTTCAAATTCATGCGAAATGAACAATTTAGCTTCAGATTCATGCGAAATACACGAATCAGCTTCAAATTCAAGCGAAACATACGATTTAGCTTCAATATCATGCGAAACACACGATTTCGATCCAAATTCGTGCGAAATAGCGATTTTAAACAATCGATTTGGCTTCAAATTCATGCGATATGAACAATTTAACTTCAGATTCATGAGAAATACACGAATTAGCTTCAAATTCACACGAAACAAACGATTTAACTTCAATATCATGCGAAACACACGATTTCGATCCAAATTCGTGCGAAATATCGATTTTAAACAAACGATTTGGCTTCAAATTCATGCGATATGAACAATTTAAATTCAGATTCATGAGAAATACACGAATTAGCTTCAAATTCACACGAAAACAAACGATTTAACTTCAATATCATGCGAAACACACGACTTCGATTCGAATTCGTGCAAAATAGCGATTTTAAACAAACGATTTGGTTTCAAATTCAGCCGAAATGAACAATTTAACTTCAGATTCATGAGAAATACACGAATTAGCTTCAAATTCACACGAAACAAACGATTTAACTTCAATATCATGCGAAACACACGACTTCGATTCGAATTCGTGCAAAATAGCGATTATAAACAAACGATTTGGTTTCAAATTCAGGCGAAATGAACAATTTAGCTTCAGATTCATGCCAACTACACGGATTAGCTTTAAATTCACGCGAAACATACGATTTAGCTTCAATATCATGCGAAACACACGATTTCGATTCAAATTCGTGCAAAATAGCGATTTTAAACAAACGATTTGGCTTCAAATTCATGCGATATGAACAATTTAACTTCAGATTCATGAGAAATACACGAATTAGCTTCAAATTCAAACGAAACAAACGATTTAACTTCTATATCATGCGAAACACACGATTTCGATCCAAATTCGTGCGAAATAGCGATTTTAAACAAACGATTTGGCTTCAAATTCATGCGATATGAACAATTTAACTTCAGATTCATGAGAAATACACGAATTAGCTTCAAATTCACACGAAGCAACGATTTAACTTCAATATCATGCGAAACACACGATTTCGATCCAAATTCGTGCGACATAGCGATTTTAAAACAAACGATTTGGTTTCAAATCCATGCGAAACAAACGGATTAGCTTCAAATACGTGCGATATAAATGATACAGCTTCAAATACAGGAGAAACAAACGAGTTAGCTTCAAATCCATGCAAACACACGATTTAGATTCAATTCAATGCCAAGTAGAAGGCGAAGCTTCAAATCCATGCGAATCAATTGCTAAGCTGCAAATACTTGTGATATACATGATTTAGTTTCAACTGCATTCGAAGCAAACGAGTTAGCTCCAAATCCACGCGAAACACATGATTTAACTTCAAATCAGTGCGAAGTAGAAGGATTAGCTTCAAATCCATGCGAATCTAATGGTTCGGCTTCATATACTTGTGGAATGCATGATTTAGCTTCAACTGCATGCGAACAACGAGTTACCTTCAAATCCACGCGAAACACATAATTTAGCTTCAAATCAATGCGAAGTAGCAGGTTTGGCTTCAAATCCATGCGAAACACATGATTTAGCTTCAAATACTTGCCATATAAGTGATATAGTTTCAAATGCAGGCGAAACGAACGAGTTAGCTGCAAATCCATGCGAACCACATGATTCAGCTGCAAATCAATGCGATGTAGAAGGTTTAGCTACAAATCCATGCCAAACACATGATTTAGCTTCAAATCCATGGGATGTAGAAGGTTTAGATTCAAATCCATGCGAAAAACATTATTTAGGTGGAAATCAGTGCGAAGTAGAAGGTTCAGGTTCAAAGCCATGCGATTCAAATGGTTCATCTTCAAATACTTGTGAAAGACATGATTTAGTTTCAACTGCATGCGAAACAAACGAGTTACCTTCAAATCCACGCGAAACACATGATTTAGCTTCAAATCAGTGCGAAGTAGAAGGCTTTGCTTCAAATCCATGCGAATCTAATGGTTCGGCTTCAAATACTTGTGAAAGACATGATTTGGCTTAAACTGCACGCGAAACAAACGAGTTACCTTCAAATCCACGCGAAACACATAATTTAGCTTCAAATCAATGCGAAGAAGCAAGTTTAGCTTCTAATCCATGCGAAACAAATGATTGAGCTTCCTACACTTGGGATATAGGTGATATAGCTTCAACTGCATGCGAAACAAATGAGTTACATTCGAATCCACGCGAAACACATAATTTAGCTTCAAATCAATGCGAGGTAGTAGGTTTAGCTTCAAATCCATGCGAATCTAATGGTTCGGCTTCAAATACTTGCGAAATGCATGATTTAGCTTCAAATCAATACGATGTAGAAGGCTTAGCTTCAAATCCATGCAAAACACGTGATTGAGGATCCAATCAATGCGAAGTAGAAGGCTTAGCTTCAAATCCACATGCGAAACAAACGGATTAGCTTCAAATACGTGCGATATAAATGATACAGCTTCAAATACAGGAGAAACAAACGAGTTAGCTTCAAATCCACGCGAAACACATAATTTAGCTTCAAATCCATGCGAATCTAATGGTTCGGCTTCAAATACTTGTGAAAGACATGATTTGGCTTAAACTGCACGCGAAACAAACGAGTTACCTTCAAATCCACGCGAAACACATAATTTAGCTTCAAATCAATGCGAAGTACAAGTTTAGCTTCAAATCCATGCGAAACAAATGATTGAGCTTCCTACACTTGGGATATAGGTGATATAGCTTCAACTGCATGCGAAACAAATGAGTTACATTCGAATCCACGCGAAACACATAATTTATCTTCAAATCAATGCGATGTAGAAGGTTTAGCTTCAAATCCATGCGAAACACATGATTCAGCTGCAAATCAATGCGAAGTAGAAGGCAGAGCTTCAAATCCATGCGAAACGAAATATTTAGCTTCAAATACTTGCTAATATAAGTGATGTAGCTTCAAATACAGGCGAAACAAACGAGTTAGCTTCAGATCCATGCGAAACACATGATTTATCTTCAAATCAATGCGAAGTAGAAGGTTTCGCTTCAAATACATGAGAAACAAAAGATTTAGTGTCAAATCAATGCGATGTGGACGGTTTAGCTACAAATCCGCACGAAACAAATGGTTTAGCTTCAATTACTTGCAATATAAGTGATATAGCTTCAAATGCAGGCGAAACAAAAGAGTTAGCTTCAAATCCATGCCAAACACATGATTTAGCTTCAGATCCAAGCGAAACACATGATTTAGCTTCAAATCAATGCGATATAAGTGATATAGCTTCAAATGCTGACAAAACAAACGGGTTAGCTACGAATCTATGTGAAAGACATGATTTAGCTTCAAATCAATGCGATGTAGAACGTTTAGCGTGAAATCCAAGCGAAACACATAACCTAGCTTCAAATCAATGCGATGTAGAAAGTTTAGCTTCAAATCCACCCGAAACAAATGATTTAGCTTCAAATCAATGCGACGTAGAAGGTTTAGATTCAAATCCATGCGAAACAAATGATTGAGCTTCAAATCAATGCGATGTTGAAGGTTTAGCTTCAAATCAATGCGATACACAAGATTTAGCTTCAAATCAATGCGATGTAGAGGTTCAGCTTCAAATCCATGCTGCGCATATGATTTAGCTTCAAATACTTGCGATATAAATGAAGTAGGTTCAAAAGCTGAAAAACGAACGTGTCAGATTCAAATCCATGCGAAACACATGATTTAGATTCAAAGCAATGCAAAGTAGAAGGCTTATCTTCAAATCCATGCGAAACGAAAGATTTAGCTGTAAATACTTGCGAATATAAGTGATATAGCTTCAACTACAGGCGACACAAACGAGTTAGATTCAAATCCATGCGAAACACATGATTTAGCTTTAAACCAATGCGATGTAGAAGGTTTAGCTTCAAATCCGCGCGAAACAAATGATTTACATTCAAATACTTGCGATATAAGTGATATAGCTTCAAATGCAGGAGAGACAAATGAGTTAGCTTCAAATCCATGCGAAACACATGATTTAGCTTCAAATTAATGCGAAGTAGAAGGCTTATATTCAAATCCATGCGATACAAATCGTTTAGCTTCAAATACTTGTGATATACATGATTTAGCTTCAGCTGCATTCGAAATAGACGAATTAGCTTCTAATCCACGCGAAATACATTATTAGCTTGAAAACAGTGCGAATTAGAAGGCTTAGCTTCAAGTCCATGCGAAAGGAATGATTTAGCTTCAAATACTTGCGATATAAATGATACAACTTCAAATGCATGCGAAACAAACGGGAAAGCTTCAATACTTGCGATATAAATGAAACAGCTTCAAATGCAGACAAAACAAACGCGTTAGCTTCACATCCGTGCGAAACACATGATTTAGCTTCATATCCAAGGGAAACACATGATTTAGCTTCAAATCAATGCGAAGTAGAAGGCTTATCTACAAATCCATGCGATACAAATCGTTTAGCTTCAAATACTTGTGATATACATGATTTAGCTTCAGCTGCATTCGAAACAGACATATTAGCTTCTAATCCACGCGAAATACATTATTTAGCTTCAAAACAGTGCGAATTAGAAGTCTTAGCTTCAAATCCATGCGAAACGAATGATTTAGCTTCAAATACTTGCGATATAAATGATACAGATTCAAATGCTGGCGAAACAAACGAGTTATCTCCAATCCATGCGAAGCGAAAGAATTAGCTGTAAATACTTGCGAATATAAGTGATATAGTTTCAACTACAGACGACACAATCGAGTTAGATTCAAATCCATGCGAAACACATGATTTAGCTTCAAACCAATGCGATGTAGAAGGTTTAGCTTCAAATCCGCGCGAAACAAATGATTTACATTCAAATACTTGCGATATAAGTGATATAGATTCATATGCAGGAGAGACAAATGAGTTAGCTTCAAATCCAAGGGGAAACACATGATTTAACTTCAAATCAATGCGAAGTAAAAGGGTTAGCTTCAAATCCATGCGAAACGATTGATTTAGCATCAAATACTTGTGAATATAAGTGATATAGCTTCAAATGCAGGCGAAACAAACGAGTTAGCTTCAGATCCACGCGAAATACATGATTTAGCTTCAAATCAATGCGAAGTAGAAGGCGTAGCTTCAAATCCGTGCGGAACAAATGGTTATGCTTCAAAAACTTGTGATATAAGTGATCTAGATTCAACTGCAGGCGAAACGAACGAGTTACCTTCAACTCAACGCGAAACACATGATTTAGCTTCAAATCAATGCGATGTAGAAGGTTTAGCTTCAAATCCATGCGAAACAAATGATTTAGCATCAAATCAATGCGAAGTAGAAGACTTAGCTTCAAATCCATGCGAAACAAATGGTTTAGCTTCAAATACTTGCGATATAAATGATACAGCTTCAAATACAGGAGAAACAAACGGGTTAGCTTCAAATCCATGAAAAACACACGATTTAGCTTCAATTCAATGCCAAGTAGAAGGCTTAGCTTCAAATCCATGCGAATCAATTGTTTAGCTGCAAATACTTGTGATATACATGATTTAGCTTCAACTGCATTCGAAGCAAACGAGTTAGCTCCAAATCCACGCGAAACACATGATTTAACTTCAAATCAGTGCGAAGTAGAAGGCTTAGCTTCAAATCCATGCGAATCTAATGGTTCGGCTTCAAATACTTGTGAAATGCATGATTTAGCTTCAACTGCATGCGAAACAACGAGTTACCTTCAAATCCACGCAAAACACATAATTTAGCTTCAAGTCAATGCGAAGTAGCAGGTTTAGCTTCAAATCCATGCGAAACAAATGATTGAGCTTCCTACACTTGGGATATATGTGATATAGCTTCAACTGCATGCGAAACAAATGAGTTAATTTCAAATCCAAACGAAACACATTATTTAGCTTCAAATACTTGCGATATAAGTGATATAGTTTCAAATGCAGGAGAAACGAACGAGTTAGCTTCAAATCCATGCGAAACACATGATTCAGCTGCAAATCAATGCGATGTAGAAGGCTTAGATTCAAATCCATGCAAAACACGTGACTTAGGATCCAATCAATGCGAAGTAGAAGCCTTAGCTTCAAATCCATGCGATACAAATGGTTTAACTTCAAATACTTGTGATATACATGATTTAGCTTCAACTGCATTCGAAGCAAACGAGTTAGCTCCAAATCCACGCGAAACACATGATTTAACTTCAAATCAGTGCGAAGTAGAAGGCTTAGCTTCAAATCCATGCGAATCTAATGGTTCGGCTTCAAATATTTGTGAAATGCATGATTTAGCTTCAACTGCATGCGAAACAACGAGTTACCTTCAAATCCATGCGAAGCACATATTTTAGCTTCAAATCAATGCGAAGTAGCAGGTTTAACTTCGAATCCATGCGAAACACATGATTTAGGATCCAATCAATGCGAAGTAGAAGGCTTAGCTTCAAATCCATGCGAAACAAAAAGATTAGCTTCAAATACGTGCGATATAAATGATACAGCTTCAAATACAGGAGAAACAAACGAGTTAGCTTCAAATCCATGCAAACATACTATTTAGATTCAATTCAATGCCAAGTAGAAAGCTTAGCTTCAAATCCATGCGAATCTAATGGTTCGGCTTCAAATACTTGTGAAAGACATGATTTGGCTTAAACTGCACGCGAAACAAACGAGTTACCTTTCAAATCCACGCGAAACACATAATTTAGCTTCAAATCAATGCGAAGTAGCAAGTTTAGCTTCAAATCCATGCGAAACAAATGATTGAGCTTCCTACACTTGGGATATAAGTGATATAGCTTCAACTACAGGCGACACAAACGAGTTAGATTCAAATCCATGCGAAACACATGATTTAGCTTTAAACCAATGCGATGTAGAAGGTTTAGCTTCAAATCCGCGCGAAACAAATGATTTACATTCAAATACTTGCGATATAAGTGATATAGCTTCAAATGCAGGAGAGACAAATGAGTTAGCTTCAAATCCATGCGAAACACATGATTTAGCTTCAAATTAATGCGAAGTAGAAGGCTTATATTCAAATCCATGCGATACAAATCGTTTAGCTTCAAATACTTGTGATATACATGATTTAGCTTCAGCTGCATTCGAAACAGACGAATTAGCTTCTAATCCACGCGAAATACATTATTTAGCTTGAAAACAGTGCGAATTAGAAGGCTTAGCTTCAAGTCCATGCGAAAGGAATGATTTAGCTTCAAATACTTGCGATATAAATGATACAACTTCAAATGCATGCGAAACAAACGAGTTAGATTCAAATCCATGCGAAACACATGATTTAGATGCAAATCAATGCGACGTAGAAGGCTTAGCTCCAAATCCATGCGAAACGGATGATTTAGCTTCAAATACTTGCGAATATAAGGGATACAGCTTCAAATGCGTGCGAAACAAACGGGAAAGCTTCAAATACTTGCGATATAAATGAAACAGCTTCAAATGCAGACAAAACAAACGCGTTAGCTTCACATCCGTGCGAAACACATGATTCAGCTTCATATCCAAGGGAAACACATGATTTAGCTTCAAATCAATGCGAAGTAGAAGGCTTATCTACAAATCCATGCGATACAAATCGTTTAGCTTCAAATACTTGTGATATACATGATTTAGCTTCAGCTGCATTCGAAACAGACAAATTAGCTTCTAATCCACGCGAAATACATTATTTAGCTTCAAAACAGTGCGAATTAGAAGTCTTAGCTTCAAATCCATGCGAAACGAATGATTTAGCTTCAAATACTTGCGATATAAATGATACAGATTCAAATGCTGGCGAAACAAACGTGTTATCTTCAAATCCATGCGAAGCGAAAGATTTAGCTGTAAATACTTGCGAATATAAGTGATATAGTTTCAACTACAGACGACACAATCGAGTTAGATTCAAATCCATGCGAAACACATGATTTAGCTTCAAACCAATGCGATGTAGAAGGTTTAGCTTCAAATCCGCGCGAAACAAATGATTTACATCCAAATACTTGCGATATAAGTGATATAGATTCATATGCAGGAGAGACAAATGAGTTAGCTTCAAATCCATGCAAAACACACGCTTTAGCTTCAAATCAACGCGAAGTAGAAGGCTTATATTCAAATCCATGCGATACAAATCGTTTAGCTTCAAATACTTGTGATATACATGATTTAGCTTCAGCTGCATTCGAAACAGACGAATTAGCTTCTAATCCACGCGAAATACATTATTTAGCTTGAAAACAGTGCGAATTAGAAGGCTTAGCTTCAAATCCATGCGAAACGAATGATTTAGCTTCAAATGTTTGCGATATAAATGATACAGCTTCAAATGCATGCGAAACAAACGAGTTAGCTTCAAATCCATGCGAAACACATGATTTATATGCAAATCAATGCGACGTAGAAGGATTAGCTTCAAATCCATGCGGAACAATTGATTTAGCTTCAAATACTTGTGATATAAGTGATATAGATTCAACTGCAGACGTAACAAACGAGTTTGCTTCAAATCCATGCGAAACATATGATTTTGCTTCAAATACTTGCGATATAAGTGATATAGCTTCAAATGCAGACGAATCAAACGAGTTAGCTTCCTAAGCCATGCGATATACATGATTTAGCTTCAAAAAAATGCGAAACTCATGATGTAGCTTCAAATCAACGCGAACTAGATGTCTTAACTTCAAATCCATGCGAAACAAATGATTTAGCTTCAAAGCAATGCGAAGTAGAAGGCTTATCTTCAAATCCATGCGACACAACTGATTTAACATCAAATACTTGCGATATAAGTGATATAGCTTCAAATGTAGACGAATCAAACGAGTTAGCTTCAAAAGCCATGCGAAACATATGATTGAGCTTCAAAAGACTTGGGATATAGGTGGTATATCTTCAACTGCATGCGAAACAAACGAGTTACCATCAAATCCACTCGAAATTCATGAGTTAGCATCAAATCAATGCGATGTAGAAGGTTTAGCTTCAAATCCATGCGAAACAAATGATTGAGCTTCAAACACTTGGGATAAAGGTGATATAGCTTCAACTGCATGCGAAACAAACCAGCTACCTTCAAATCCACGCGAAACACATGGTTTATTTTCAATTCCATGCGAATCAAATGGTTTAGGAACAAATACTTGTGATAAACATGATTTAGCTTCAACTGCGTGCGAAACAAATGAATTAGCTTCAAATCAATGCGATACACATGATTAAGCTTCAAATCAATTCGAAGTAGAAGGCTAATAGCATCAAATCCATGCGAAACTAATTATTTAGCTTCAGGTGCTTGCGATATAAGTGATATAGCTTCAAATACAGACGAAACAAACGAGCTAGTTCCAAATCCATGCGAAACACATGATTTAGCTTGATATCAATGCGAAGTGGAAGGCTTAGCTTCAAATCCATGCGAATCAAATGGTTTAGCTTCAAATACTTCGGATATACATGATTTAGCTCCAACTGCAGGCGAAACAAACAAGGTAGCTTCAAATTCATGCGAAACACATGATTTAGCTTCCAATCAATGCGATGTAGAAGGTTTAGTTTCACATCCATGCGAAACAAATGATTTACCTTCATATACTTGCGGTATAAGTGATATAGCTTCAAATGCAGGCGAAACAAATGAGTCAGCTTCAAATCCGTGCGAGACACATGATTTTGCTTCAAATCAAAGCGAAGTAGAAGGCTTATCTTCAAACCCATGCGAAACACATTATTTGCCGTCAAATAATTGCGGTATAAATGAAATAGCGTCAAATGCAGGCGAATCAAACGAGTTAACTTCAAATCCATGTAGAACACAAGATTTAGCTTCCAATCAATGCGAAGGAGAAGTCTTAGCTTCAAATCCATGCGAAACAAATGGTTTAGCTACAAATAATTGTGATATACATTATTTAGCTACAACTGCATGCGAAACAAACGAGTTAGCTTCAAATCCATGCGAAACACATGATTTAGCTTCAAATCAATGCGATGTAGAAGGTTTAGCTTCAAATCAATCGAAACACATGATTTAGCTTCAAATACTTGCGATATAAGTGATACAGCTTCAAATGCAGGCGAAACGAACGAGTTAGCAACAAATCCATGGATGTAAATGATTTAGCTTCAAATCCATGCGAAACACATTATGTAGCTGCAAATCAGTGCGAAGTAGAAGGCTCAGGTTCAAATCCATGCGATTCAAATGGTTCATCTTCAAATACTTGTGAAAGACATGATTTAGCTTCAACTGCATGCGAAACAAACGAGTTAGCTTCAAATCCATGCGAAACACATGATTTAGCAACAAATCGATGTCATTTAGAAGGTTTAGCTTCAAATCCATGAGAAACACATGAATTAGCTTCAAATCAATGCGATGAAGAAGGTTTAGCTTCAAAACCCAAGCGAAACGAATGATTTAGCAACAAATACTTGCGAATATAAGTGATATAGCTTCAATGCAGGCGAAACAAACGTGTTAGCTTCAAATCCAAGCGAAACAGATGGTTTAACTTCAAATCAATGCGAAGTAGAAGGCGTAGCTTCAAATCCATGCGGAACAAATGGTTATGCTTCAAAAACTTGTGATATATGTGATATAGATTCAAATGCAGGCGAAACAAACGAGTTAGCTCCAAATCCACGCGAAACACATGATTTAACTTCAAATCAGTGCGAAGTAGAAGGCTTAGCTTCAAATCCATGCGAATCTAATGGTTCGGCTTCAAATACTTGTGAAATGCATGATTTAGCTTCAACGGCATGCGAAACAAACGAGTTAGCTTCAAATCCATGCGAAACACATGATTTAGCTTCAAATCAATGCGATGTAGAAGGTTTAGCTTCAAATCCATGCGATTTACACGATTTAGCTTCAAATCAATGCGATGTAGAAGGTTCAGCTTCAAATCCATGCGAAACACATGATTTAGCTTCAAACACTTGGGATATGGGTGGTGTAGCTTCAACTGCATGCAAAACAGACGAGTTAACTTCAAATCCATGCTAAACACATGATTTAGTTGCAACTCAATGCGATGTAGAAGGTTTAGCTTCAAATCCATGCGATACACAAGATTTAGCTTCAAATCAATGCGATGTAGAAGTTTCAGCTTCAAATGCATGCGACCCATATGATTTAGCTTCAAATACTTGCGATATAAGTAATATAGCATCAAAAGCTGGAGGAACAAACGAGTTAGCTTCAAATCCATGCGAAACACATGATTTAGCTTCAAATCAATGCGATGTAGAAGGTTTAGCTTCAAATACTTGCGATATAAATGAAGTAACTTCAACTGCAGAGGATACAATCAAGTTAGCTTCAAATCCATGCAAAACACATGATTAAGCTTCAAAACCATGGGATGTAGAAGGTTTAGCTTCAAATCCATGAGAAACAAATGATTTAGCTTCAGATACTTGCGATACAAATGATATAGATTCAACTGCATGCGAAAAAAACGATTCAGTTTCAAATCCAAGGGAAACACATGATTTAACTTCAAATCAATGCGAAAGTAAAAGGGTTAGCTTCAAATCCATGCGAAACGATTGATTTAGCATCAATCAGTGCGAAGTAGAAGGCTCAGCTTCAAATCGATGCGAATCTAATAGCCCGGCATCAAATTCTTGCGAAATACATGATTTAGCTTCAACTGCATATGAAACAAACGTGTTAGCTTCAAATCCAAGCGAAACAGATGATTTAGCTTCAAATCAATGCGAAGTAGAAGGCGTAGCTTCAAATCCGTGCGGAACAAATGGTTATGCTTCAAAAACTTGTGATATAAGTGATCTAGATTCAACTGCAGGCGAAACGAACGAGTTACCTTCAACTCAACGCGAAACACATGATTTAGCTTCAAATCAATGCGATGTAGAAGGTTTAGCTTCAAATCCATGCGAAACAAATGATTTAGCATCAAATCAATGCGAAGTAGAAGGCTTAGCTTCAAATCCATGCGAAACAAATGGTTTAGCTTCAAATACTTGCGATATAAATGATACAGCTTCAAATACAGGAGAAACAAACGGGTTAGCTTCAAATCCATGAAAAACACACGATTTAGATTCAATTCAATGCCAAGTAGAAGGCTTCGCTTCAAATCCATGCGAATCAATTGTTTAGCTGCAAATACTTGTGATATACATGATTTAGCTTCATCTGCATTCGAAGCAAACGAGTTAGCTCCAAATCCACCCGAAACACATGATTTAACTTCAAATCAGTGCGAAGTAGAAGGCTTAGCTTCAAATCCATGCGAATCTAATGGTTCGGCTTCAAATACTTGTGAAATGCATGATTTAGCTTCAACTGCATGCGAAACAACGAGTTACCTTCAAATCCACGCGAAACACATAATTTAGCTTCAAGTCAATGCGAAGTAGCAGGTTTAGCTTCAAATCCATGCGAAACAAATGATTGAGCTTCCTACACTTGGGATATATGTGATATAGCTTCAACTGCATGCGAAACAAATGAGTTACATTCAAATCCAAACGAAACACATGATTTAGCTTCAAATACTTGCGATATAAGTGATATAGTTTCAAATGCAGGAGAAACGAACGAGTTAGCTTCAAATCCATGCGAAACACATGATTCAGCTGCAAATCAATGCGATGTAGAAGGCTTAGATTCAAATCCATGCAAAACACGTGACTTAGGATCCAATCAATGCGAAGTAGAAGCCTTAGCTTCAAATCCATGCGATACAAATGGTTTAACTTCAAATACTTGTGATATACATGATTTAGCTTCAACTGCATTCGAAGCAAACGAGTTAGCTCCAAATCCACGCGAAACACATGATTTAACTTCAAATCAGTGCGAAGTAGAAGGCTTAGCTTCAAATCCTTGCGAATCTAATGGTTCGGCTTCAAATATTTGTGAAATGCATGATTTAGCTTCAACTGCATGCGAAACAACGAGTTACCTTCAAATCTATGCGAAGCACATATTTTAGCTTCAAATCAATGCGAAGTAGCAGGTTTAGCTTCGAATCCATGCGAAACACGTGATTTAGGATCCAATCAATGCCAAGTAGAAGGCTTAGCTTCAAATCCATGCGAATCAATTGTTTAGCTGCAAATACTTGTGATATACATGATTTAGTTTCAACTGCATGCGAAACAAACGAGTTAGCTTCAAATCGATGCGAAACACAATATTTAGCGTCAAATCAATGCGAAGTAGAAGGCAGAGCTTCAAATCCATGCGATACAAATGGTTTAACTTCAAATACTTGTGATATACATGATTTAGCTTCAACTGTATTCGAAGCAAACGAGTTAGCTCCAAATCCACGCGAAACACATGATTTAGCTTAAAATCAATGCGATGTAGAAGGTTTAGCTTCAAATCCATGCGATTTACAAGATCTAGCTTCAAATCAATGCGATGTAGAAGGTTCAGCTTCAAATCCATGCGACACATATGATTTAGCTTCAAATACTAGCGATATAAGTGATATAGCTTCAAAAGCAGGAGGAACAAACGAGGTAGCTTCAATTCCACGCGAAATAAATGATTTAGCTTCAAATCAATGCGAAGTAGAAGGTTTAGCTTCAAATCCATGCGATACACAAGATTTAGCTTCAAATCAATTCGATGTAGTAGGTTCAGCTTCAAATCCATGCGACACATATGACTTAGCTTCAAATACTTGCGATATAAGTGATATAGCTTCAAAAGCAGGAGGAACAAACGAGGTAGCTTCAATTCCATGCGAAACAAATGATTTAGCTTCAAATCAATGCGAAGTAGAAGGCGTAGCTTCAAATCCTTGCGAAACAAATGGTTTAGCTACAAATATTTGTGATATACATTATTTAGCTAACAACTGCATGCGAAACAAACGAGTTAGCTTCAAATCCATGCGAAACACATGATTTAGCTTAAAATCAATGCGATGTAGAAGGTTTAGCTTCAAATCCATGCGAAACAAATGATTGATCTTCAAACACTTGAGATATAGGTGGTATAGCTTCAACTGCATGCGAAACAAACGAGTTAGCTTCAAATCAATGCGATGGAGAAAATTTAGCTTCAAATCCATTCGAAAGACATGATTTAGCTTCAAATCAGTGCGTTCTAGGAGGCTTAGCATCAAAACCCATGCGAAACAAACGAGTTAGCTTCAAATCCATGCGAAACACATGATTTAGCTTCAAATCAATACGAAGTAGAAGGCTCAGGTTCAAATCCATGCGAAAAAAATGATTTAGCTTCAGATACTTGCGATATAAGTGGTATAGCTTCAAATGCAAGAGGAACGAACGAGATAGCTTCAAATCCATGCGAAACACATGATTTATCTTCAAATCAATGCGATGTAGAAGGTTTAGCTTCAAAATCCATGCAAAACACGTGATTTAGCTTTCAATTAATGCGAAGTAGAAGGCTTAGTTTCAAATCCATGCGAATCAAATGGATTAGCTTCAAATACTTGTGATATACGTTATTTAGATTTAACTGCATGCGCAACGAACTAGTTAGCTTCAAATCCATGCAAAACACACGATTTAGCTTCAAATCAATACGAAGTAGAAGGTTTAGCTTCAAATCCATGCGAAGCAAATGATTAAGCTTCAAACACTTGGGGTATAAGTGATATAGCTTCAAATGCCGACAAATCAAACGAGTTAGCTTAAAATACATGCGAAACACATAATTTAGCTTCAAATCAATGCGATGTAGAAGGTTTAGCTTCAAATCCAAGCGAAACACATGATTTAGCTTCAAATCCATGGGATGTAGAAGCTTTAGCTTCAACTCCATGCGAACCACATTATTTAGGTGCAAATCAGTGCGAAGTAGAAGGCTCAGGTTCAAAGCCATGCGATTCATATGGTTCATCTTCAAATACATGTGAAAGACATGATTTAGATTCAACTGCATGCGAAACAAACGAGCTACCTTCAAATGCACGAGAAACACATGATATAGCTTCAAATCAATGCGATGTAGATGGTTAGCATCAAACCCAAACGAAACACATGATTTAGCTTCAAATACTTGCGATATAAGTGATGTAGATTCAACTGCAGGCGAAATGAACGAGTTAGCTTCAAATCAATACGAAGTAGAAGGCTTAGCTTCAAATTCATGCGAAACGAAAGATTTAGCTTCAAATCCATGCGAAACAAATGGTTTAGCTTCAAATACTTGTGATATACGTTATTTAGATTTAACAGCATGGGCAACGAACCAGTTAGCTTCAAATCCATGCGAAACACACGATTTAGCTGAAAATCAATGCGATGTAGAAGGTTTAGCTTCAAATCCATGCGATACACAAGATTTAGCCTCAAATCAATGCGATGTAGGAGGTTCAGCTTCAAATCCATGCGACACATATGATTTAGCTTCAAATACTTGCGATATAAGTGATATAGCTTCAAAAGCTGGAGGAACAAACGAGGTAGCTTCAATTCCATGTGAAACAAATGATTTAGCTTCAAATCAATGCGAAGTAGAAGGCTTAGCTTCAAATCCATGCGAAACAAATGGTTTAGCTACAAATACTTGCGATATACATTATTAAGCTACAACTGCAAGCGAAACGAACGAGTTAGCTTCAAATCCATGCGAAACACATGAATTGGTTCAAATGAATGCGATGTAGAAGGTTTAGCTTCAAATCCAAGCGTAACACATGATTTAGCTTCAAATACTTGCGATATAAGTGATATAGATTCAAATACAGGCGAAACGAACGAGTTAGCTTCAAATCCATGCGAAACACATGATTCATTTGCAAATCGATGCGATGTAGAAGGTTCAGCTTCAAGTCCATGCAAAACACGTGATTTAGCTTCCAATTAATGCGAAGTAGAAGGCTTAGCTTCAAATCCATGCGAAACAAATGGTTTAGCTTCAAATACTTGTGATATACGTTATTTAGATTTAACTGTATGCGCAACGAACGAGTTAGCTTCAAATCCATGCGAAACACATGATTTAGCTGCAAATCAATGCGATGTAGAAGGTTTAGCTTCAAATCCATGTGAAACAAATGATTGAGCTTCACACACTTGGGATATAATTGCTATAGCTTCAACTGCATGCGAAACAAACGAGTTACCTTCAAATCCACGCGAAACACATGAATTGGTTCAAATGAATGCGATGTAGAAGGTTTAGCTTCAAATCGAAGCGAACCACATGATTTAGCTTCAAATACTTGCGATATAAGTGATATAGATTCAAATACAGGCGAAACGAACGAGTTAGCTTCAAATCCATGCGATACACAAGATTCATTTGCAAATCAATTCGATGTAGAATGTTCAGCTTCAAATCCATGCGACACATATGATTTAGCTTCAAACATTTGGGATATAGGTGATATAGCTCCAACTGCATGCGAAACAAACGAGTTACCTTCAAATCCACGCGAAATACATGAGTCAGCTTCAAATCCATGCGACACATATGATTTAGCTTCAAATACTTGCGATATAAGTGATATAGCTTCAAAAGCAGGAGGAACAAACGAGGTTGCTTCAGTTCTATGCGAAACAAATGATTTAGCTTCAAATCAATGCGAAGTAGAAGGCTTAGATTCAAATCCGTGCGAAACAAATGATTTAGCTACAAATACTTGCGATATACATTATTAAGCTACAACTGCATGCGAAACAAACGAGTTAGCTTCAAATCCATGCGAAACACATGATTTAGGTTCAAATCAATACGATGTAGAAGGTTTAGCTTCAAATCCATGCAAAACACGTGATTTAGCTTCCTATTAATGCGAAGTAGAAGGCTTAGCTTCAGTTCTATGCGAAACAAATGATTTAGCTTCAAATCAATGCGAAGTACAAGGCTTAGCTTCAAATCCATGCGAAACAAATGATTTAGCTACAAATACTTGTGATATACATTATTTAGATACAACTGCATGCGAAACAAACGAGTTAGCTTCAAATGCACGCGAAACACATGAATTGGTTCAAATGAATGCGATGTAGAAGGTTTAGCTTCAAATCCATGCGAAAGACATGATTCAGCATCAAATCAGTGTGAAGTAGAAGGCTTAGCATCAAACCCCATGCGAATCAAATGGATTAGATTCAAATACTTGTGATATACATGATTTAGCTTAAACTGCATTCGACACAAACGAGTTAGCTTCAAATCCATGCGAAGCACATGATGCAGATGCAAATCAATGCGATGTAGAAGGTTTAGCTTCAAATCCATGCAAAACACGTGATTTAGCCCCCTATTAATGCGAAGTAGAAGGCTTAGCTTCAAATCTATGCGAAACAAATGGTTTAGCTTCAAATACTTGTGATATACGTTATTTAGATTTAACTGCATGCGCAACGAACGAGTTAGCTTCAAATCCATGCGAAACACATAATTTAGCTTCAAATCTATGCGAAGTATCAGGTTTAAATTCAAATCCATGCGAAACACAATATTTAGCGTCAAATCAATGCGAAGTAGAAGGCAGAGCATCAAATCCATGCGATACAAATGGTTTAGCTTCATATACTTGAGATATACATGATTTAGCTTCAACTGCATTCGAAGCAAACGAGTTAGCTCCAAATCCACGCGAAACACATGATTTAACTTCAAATCAGTGCGAAGTAGAAGGCTTAGCTTCAAATCCATCCGAATCTAATGGTTCGGCTTCAAATACTTGTGAAATGCATGATTTAGCTTCAACTTCATGCGGAACAACGAGTTACCTTAAAATCCACGCGAAACACATAATTTAGCTTCAAATCAATGCGAAGTAGCAGGTTTAGCTTCAAATCCATGCGAAACAATTGATTGAGCTTCCTACACTTGGGATATAGGTGATATAGCTTCAACTGCATGCGAAACAATTGAGTTACATTCAAATCCAAACGAAACACATGATTTAGCTTCAAATACTTGCGATATAAGTGATATAGTTTCAAATGCAGGAGAAACGAACGAGTTAGCTTCAAATCCATGCGAAACACATGATTCAGCTGCAAATCAATGCGATGTAGAAGGCTTAGATTCAAATCCATGCAAAGCACGTGATTTAGGATCCAATCAATGCGAAGTAGAAGCCTCAGCTTCAAATCCATGCGATACAAATGGTTCATCTTCAAATACTTGTGAAAGACATGATTTAGCTTCAACTGCATTCGAAACAAACGAGTTAGCTCCAAATCCACGCGAAACATATGATTTAACTTCAAATCAGTGCGAAGTAGAAGGCTTAGCTTCAAATCCATGCGAATCTAATGGTTCGGCTTCAAATACTTGTGAAATGCATGATTTAGCTTCAACGGCATGCGAAACAAGGAGTTACCTTCGAATCCACGCGAAACACATAATTTAGCTTCAAATGAATGCGAAGTAGCAGGTTTAGCTTCAAATCCATGCAAAACACGTGATTTAGGATCCAATCAATGCCAAGTAGAAGGCTTAGCTTCAAATCCATGCGAATCAATTGTTTAGCTGCAAATACTTGTGATATACATGATTTAGTTTCAACTGCATGCGAAACAAACGAGTTAGCTTCAAATCGATGCGAAACACAATATTTAGCGTCAAATCAATGCGAAGTAGAAGGCAGAGCTTCAAATCCATGCGATACAAATGGTTTAACTTCAAATACTTGTGATATACATGATTTAGCTTCAACTGTATTCGAAGCAAACGAGTTAGCTCCAAATCCACGCGAAACACATGATTTAGCTTAAAATCAATGCGATGTAGAAGGTTTAGCTTCAAATCCATGCGATTTACAAGATCTAGCTTCAAATCAATGCGATGTAGAAGGTTCAGCTTCAAATCCATGCGACACATATGATTTAGCTTCAAATACTTGCGATATAAGTGATATAGCTTCAAAAGCAGGAGGAACAAACGAGGTAGCTTCAATTCCACGCGAAATAAATGATTTAGCTTCAAATCAATGCGAAGTAGAAGGTTTAGCTTCAAATCCATGCGATACACAAGATTTAGCTTCAAATCAATTCGATGTAGTAGGTTCAGCTTCAAATCCATGCGACACATATGACTTAGCTTCAAATACTTGCGATATAAGTGATATAGCTTCAAAAGCAGGAGGAACAAACGAGGTAGCTTCAATTCCATGCGAAACAAATGATTTAGCTTCAAATCAATGCGAAGTAGAAGGCGTAGCTTAAAATCCTTGCGAAACAAATGGTTTAGCTACAAATATTTGTGATATACATTATTTAGCTACAACTGCATGCGAAACAAACGAGTTAGCTTCAAATCCATGCGAACCACATGATTTAGCTTAAAATCAATGCGATGTAGAAGGTTTAGCTTCAAATCCATGCGAAACAAATGTTTGAACTTCAAACACTTGAGATATAGGTGGTATAGCTCCAACTGCATGCGAAACAAACGAGTTACCTTCAAATCCACGCGAAACACATGAGTTAGCTTCAAATCAATGCGATGTAGAAGGTTTAGCTTCAAATCGAAGCGAACCACATGATTTAGCTTCAAATACTTGCGATATAAGTGATATAGATTCAAATACAGGCAAAACGAACGAGTTAGCTTCAAATCCATGCGAAACACATGATTGATTTGCAAATCAATGCGATGTAGAAGGTTCAGCTTCAAATCCATGCAAAACACGTGATTTAGCTTCCAATTAATGCGAAGTAGAAGGTTTAGCTTCAAATCCATGCGATACACAAGATTCATTTGCAAATCAATTCGATGTAGAAGGTTCAGCTTCAAATCCATGCGACACATAGAATTTAGCTTCATACACTTGGGATATAGGTTATATAGCTCCAACTGCATGCGAAACAAACGAGTTACCTTCAAATCCACGCGAAATACATGAGTCAGCTTCAAATCCATGCGACACATATGATTTAGCTTCAAATACTTGCGATATAAGTGATATAGCTTCAAAAGCAGGAGGAACAAACGAGGTTGCTTCAGTTCTATGCGAAACAAATGATTTAGCTTCAAATCAATGCGAAGTAGAAGGCTTAGCTTCAAATCCATGCGACACAAATGATTTAGCTACAAATACTTGTGATATACATTATTTAGCTACAACTGCATGCGAAACAAACGAGTTAGCTTCAAATCCATGCGAAACACATGATTTAGCTTCAAATCAATGCGAAGTAGAAGGTTTAGCTTCAAATCCGTGCGAAACAAATGATTTTGGCATCAAATACTTGCGATATAAGTGATCTAGCTTCAAATACAGGCGATATAAGTGATATAGCTTCAAATGCAGGCGAAACAGAAGATTTAGCGTCAAATCCATGCCGGTCACGTGATTTAACTTCAAATCAATGCGAAGTAGAAGGCGTATTTGCAAATCCATGCGATACAAATTGTTTAGTTTCAAATACTTGGGATATGCATGATTAAGCTTCAGCTGCATTCGTAACAGACGAGTTAGCTTCGAATCCACTAGAAATACATTATTTAGCTTCAAGGCAATGCGAATTAGAAGGCTTAGCTTCAAATCCATGCGAATCAAATGCTTTAGTTTCAAATACTTGTGATATACATGATTTAGTTTCAACTGCATACGAAACAAACGAGTTAGCTTCAAAATCCAAGCAAAACACATGATTCAGCTGCAAATCATCGCGATGTAGAAGGTTTAGCTTCAAATCCATTCGAAACAAATGATTAGCTTGAAACACTTGGGATATAAGCGATATAGCTTCAAATGCAGACGAATCAAACAAGTTAGCTTGAAAATCCATGCGATACGCATGATTTAGCTTCAATTCAATGCGAAGTAGAAGGATTAGCTTCAAATCCATGCGAATCAAATGATTTAGGTTTAGATACTTGCGACATAGGTGATACAGCTTCAACTGCAGGGGAAACATACAAGTTAGCTTCAAATCGATGCGAAGTAGAAGGCGTATTTGCAAATCCATGCGATACAAATTGTTTAGTTTCAAATACTTGGGATATGCATGATTAAGCTTCAGCTGCATTCGTAACAGACGAGTTAGCTTCGAATCCACGCGAAATACATTATTTAGCTTCAAGACAATGCGAATTAGAAGGCTTAACTTCAAATCCATGCGAATCAAATGCTTTAGTTTCAAATACTTGTGATATACATGATTTAGTTTCAACTGCATACGAAACAAACGAGTTAGCTTCAAAATCCAAGCAAAACACATGATTCAGCTGCAAATCATCGCGATGTAGAAGGTTTAGCTTTTAATCCATTCGAAACAAATGATTAGCTTGAAACACTTGGGATATAAGCGATATAGCTTCAAATGCAGACGAATCAAACAAGTTAGCTTGAAAATCCATGCGATACGCATGATTTAGCTTCAATTCAATGCGAAGTAGAAGGATTAGCTTCAAATCCATGCGAATCAAATGATTTAGGTTTAGATACTTGCGACATAGGTGATACAGCTTCAACTGCAGGGGAAATATACGAGTTAGCTTCAAAATCCAAGCAAAACACATGATTCAGCTGCAAATCATCGCGATGTAGAAGATTTAGCATCAAATCCATGCGGAACAAATGATTTAGATTCAGATACTTGCGATGTAAGTGATATAGTATCAAATGCAGGCGAAACAAACGAGGTAGCTTCAAATCCATGCGAAACAAATGATTTAGCTGCAAATCAGTGCGAAGTAGATGGCTCAGGTTCAAATCCATGCGATTCAAATGGTTAATCTTCAAATACTTGTGAAAGACATGATTTAGCTTCAACTGCATGCGGAACAAACGAGTTAGCTTCAAATCAATGCGATGTAGAAAGTTTAGCTTCAAATCCATGCGAAACAAATGGTTGAGCTACAAATACTTGTGATATATATTATTTAGCTACAACTGCATGCGAAACAAACGAGTTAGCTACAAATCCATGCGAAACACACGATTTAGCTTCAAATCAATGCGATGTAGAAGGCTTAGCTTCAAATCCATGCGAAACAAATGGTTTAGCTACAAATACTTGCGATATACATTATTAAGCTACAACTGCAAGCGAAACAAACGAGTTAGCTTCAAATCCATGCGAAACACATGAATTGGTTCAAATGAATGCGATGTTGAAGGTTTAGCTTCAAATCCAAGCGAAACACATGATTTAGCTTCAAATACTTGCGATATAAGTGATATAGATTCAAATACAGGCGAAACGAACGAGTTAGCTTCAAATCCATGCGAAACACATGATTCATTTGCAAATCGATGCGATGTAGAAGGTTCAGCTTCAAGTCCATGCAAAACACGTGATTTAGCTTCCAATTAATGCGAAGTAGAAGGCTTAGCTTCAAATCCATGCGAAACAAATGGTTTAGCTTCAAATACTTGTGATATACGTTATTTAGATTTAACTGTATGCGCAACGAACGAGTTAGCTTCAAATCCATGCGAAACACGTGATTTAGCTGCAAATCAATGCGATGTAGAAGGTTTAGCTTCAAATCCATGTGAAACAAATGATTGAGCTTCACACACTTGGGATATAGTCGCTATAGCTTCAACTGCATGCGAAACAAACGAGTTACCTTCAAATCCACGCGAAACACATGAATTGGTTCAAATGAATGCGATGTAGAAGGTTTAGCTTCAAATCGAAGCGAACCACATGATTTAGCTTCAAATACTTGCGATATAAGTGATATAGATTCAAATACAGGCGAAACGAACGAGTTAGCTTCAAATCCATGCGATACACAAGATTCATTTGCAAATCAATTCGATGTAGAAGGTTCAGCTTCAAATCCATGCGACACATATGATTTAGCTTCAAACATTTGGGATATAGGTGATATAGCTCCAACTGCATGCGAAACAAACGAGTTACTTTCAAATCCACGCGAAATACATGAGTCAGCTTCAAATCCATGCGACACATATGATTTAGCTTCAAATACTTGCGATATAAGTGATATAGCTTCAAAAGCAGGAGGAACAAACGAGGTTGCTTCAGTTCTATGCGAAACAAATGATTTAGCTTCAAATCAATGCGAAGTAGAAGGCTTAGCTAAAAATCCGTGCGAAACAAATGATTTAGCTACAAATACTTGTGATATACATTATTTAGATACAACTGCATGCGAAACAAACGAGTTCGCTTCAAATGCACGCGAAACACATGAATTGGTTCAAATGAATGCGATGTAGAAGGTTTAGCTTCAAATCCAAGCGAAACACATGATTTAGCTTCAAATACTTGCGATATAAGTGATATAGATTCAAATACAGGCGAAACGAACGAGTTAGCTTCAAATCCATGCGAAACACGTGATTCATTTGCAAATCGATGCGATGTAGAAGGTTCAGCTTCAAGTCCATGCAAAACACGTGATTTAGCTTCCAATTAATGCGAAGTAGAAGGCTTAGCTTCAAATCCATGCGAAACAAATGGTTTAGCTTCAAATACTTGTGATATACGTTATTTAGATTTAACAGTATGCGCAACGAACGAGTTAGCTTCAAATCCATGCGAAACACATGATTTAGCTTCAAATCAAAGCGATGTAGAAGGTTTAGCTTCAAATCCATGCGATACACAAGATTTAGCTTCAAATCAATTCGATGTAGTAGGTTCAGCTTCAAATCCATGCGACACATATGACTTAGCTTCAAATACTTGCGATATAAGTGATATAGCTTCAAAAGCAGGAGGAACAAACGAGGTAGCTTCAGTTCTATGCGAAACAAATGACTTAGCTTCAAATCGATGCGAAGTAGAAGGCTTAGCTTCAAATCCATGCGAAACAAATGGATAAGCTACAAATGCTTGTGATATAAATTATTAAGCTACAACTGCATGCGAGACAAACGAGTTAGCTTCCAAACCATGCGAAACACATGATTTAGCTTAAAATCAATGCGATGTAGAAGGTTTAGCTTCAAATCCATGTGAAACAAATGATTGAGCTTCACACACTTGGGATAAGGTGCTATAGCTTCAACTGCATGCGAAACAAACGAGTTACCTTCAAATCCACGCGAAACACATGAATTGGTTCAAATGAATGCGATGTAGAAGGTTTAGCTTCAAATCGAAGCGAACCACATGATTTAGCTTCAAATACTTGCGATATAAGTGATATAGATTCAAATACAGGCGAAACGAACGAGTTAGCTTCAAATCCATGCGAAACACATGATTCATTTGCAAATCGATGCGATGTAGAAGGTTCAGCTTCAAGTCCATGCAAAACACGTGATTTAGATTCCAATTAATGCGAAGTAGAAGGCTTAGCTTCAAATCCATGCGAAACAAATGGTTTAGCTTCAAATACTTGTGATATACGTTATTTAGATTTAACAGTATGCGCAACGAACGAGTTAGCTTCAAATCCATGCGAAACACATGATTTAGCTGCAAATCAATGCGATGTAGAAGGTTTAGATCCAAATCCATGCGAAACAAATGATTTAGCTTCAAACACTTGGGGTATAAGTGATAAGGCTTCAAATGCAGACTAATCAAACGAGTTAGCTTGAAAATCCACGCGATACACATGATTTAGCTTAAAATACTTGCGATATAAGTGATGTAGATTCAACTGCAGGCGAAACGAACGAGTTAGCTTCAAATCCATGCGATACACAAGATTCATTTGCAAATCAATTCGATGTAGAAGGTTCAGCTTCAAATCCATGCGACACATATGATTTAGCTTCAAACATTTGGGATATAGGTGATATAGCTCCAACTGCATGCGAAACAAACGAGTTACCTTCAAATCCACGCGAAATACATGAGTCAGCTTCAAATCCATGCGACACATATGATTTAGCTTCAAATACTTGCGATATAAGTGATATAGCTTCAAAAGCAGGAGGAACAAACGAGGTTGCTTCAGTTCTATGCGAAACAAATGATTTAGCTTCAAATCAATGCGAAGTAGAAGGCTTAGCTTCAAATCCGTGCGAAACAAATGATTTAGCTACAAATACTTGCGATATACATTATTAAGATACAACTGCATGCGAAACAAACGAGTTAGCTTCAAATCCATGCGAAACACATGATTTAGGTTCAAATCAATGCGATGTAGAAGGTTTAGCTTCAAATCCATACAAAACACGTGATTTAGCTTCCTATTAATGCGAAGTAGTAGGCTTAGCTTCAGTTCTATGCGAAACAAATGATTTAGCTTCAAATCAATGCGAAGTACAAGGCTTAGCTTCAAATCCATGCTAAACAAATGATTTAGCTACAAATACTTGTGATATACATTATTTAGATACAACTACATGCGAAACAAACGAGTTAGCTTCAAATGCACGCGAAACACATGAATTGGTTCAAATGAATGCGATGTAGAAGGTTTAGCTTCAAATCCAAGCGAAACACATGATTTAGCTTCAAATACTTGCGATATAAGTGATATAGATTCAAATACAGGCGAAACGAACGAGTTAGCTTCAAATCCATGCGAAACACGTGATTCATTTGCAAATCGATGCGATGTAGAAGGTTCAGCTTCAAGTCCATGCAAAACACGTGATTTAGCTTCCAATTAATGCGAAGTAGAAGGCTTAGCTTCAAATCCATGCGAAACAAATGGTTTAGCTTCAAATACTTGTGATATACGTTATTTAGATTTAACAGTATGCGCAACGAACGAGTTAGCTTCAAATCCATGCGAAACACATGATTTAGCTGCAAATCAATGCGATGTAGAAGGTTTAGATCCAAATCCATGCGAAACAAATGATTTAGCTTCAAACACTTGGGGTATAAGTGATAAGGCTTCAAATGCAGACTAATCAAACGAGTTAGCTTGAAAATCCACGCGATACACATGATTTAGCTTCAAATACTTGCGATATAAGTGATGTAGATTCAACTGCAGGCGAAACGAACGAGTTAGCTTCAAATCCATGCGAAACACATGATTTAGCTTCAAATCAAAGCGATGTAGAAGGTTTAGCTTCAAATCCATGCGATACACAAGATTTAGCTTCAAATCAATTCGATGTAGTAGGTTCAGCTTCAAATCCATGCGACACATATGACTTAGCTTCAAATACTTGCGATATAAGTGATATAGCTTCAAAAGCAGGAGGAACAAACGAGGTAGCTTCAGTTCTATGCGAAACAAATGACTTAGCTTCAAATCAATGCGAAGTAGAAGGCTTAGCTTCAAATCCATGCGAAACAAATGGATAAGCTACAAATGCTTGTGATATAAATTATTAAGCTACAACTGCATGCGAGACAAACGAGTTAGCTTCCAAACCATGCGAAACACATGATTTAGCTTAAAATCAATGCGATGTAGAAGGTTTAGCTTCAAATCCATGTGAAACAAATGATTGAGCTTCACACACTTGGGATATAGGTGCTATAGCTTCAACTGCATGCGAAACAAACGAGTTACCTTCAAATCCACGCGAAACACATGAATTGATTCAAATGAATGCGATGTAGAAGGTTTAGCTTCAAATCGAAGCGAACCACATGATTTAGCTTCAAATACTTGCGATATAAGTGATATAGATTCAAATACAGGCGAAACGAACGAGTTAGCTTCAAATCCATGCGAAACACATGATTCATTTGCAAATCGATGCGATGTAGAAGGTTCAGCTTCAAGTCCATGCAAAACACGTGATTTAGCTTCCAATTAATGCGAAGTAGAAGGCTTAGCTTCAAATCCATGCGAAACAAATGGTTTAGCTTCAAATACTTGTGATATACGTTATTTAGATTTAACAGTATGCGCAACGAACGAGTTAGCTTCAAATCCATGCGAAACACATGATTTAGCTGCAAATCAATGCGATGTAGAAGGTTTAGATCCAAATCCATGCGAAACAAATGATTTAGCTTCAAACACTTGGGGTATAAGTGATAAGGCTTCAAATGCAGACTAATCAAACGAGTTAGCTTGAAAATCCACGCGATACACATGATTTAGCTTCAAATACTTGCGATATAAGTGATGTAGATTCAACTGCAGGCGAAACGAACGAGTTAGCTTCAAATCCATGCGAAACACATGATTTAGCTTCAAATCAAAGCGATGTAGAAGGTTTAGCTTCAAATCCATGCGATACACAAGATTTAGCTTCAAATCAATTCGATGTAGTAGGTTCAGCTTCAAATCCATGCGACACATATGACTTAGCTTCATATACTTGCGATATAAGTGATATAGCTTCAAAAGCAGGAGGAACAATCGAGGTAGCTTCAGTTCTATGCGAAACAAATGACTTAGCTTCAAATCAATGCGAAGTAGAAGGCTTAGCTTCAAATCCATGCGAAACAAATGGATAAGCTACAAATGCTTGTGATATAAATTATTAAGCTACAACTGCATGCGAGACAAACGAGTTAGCTTCCAAACCATGCGAAACACATGATTTAGCTTAAAATCAATGCGATGTAGAAGGTTTAGCTTCAAATCCATGTGAAACAAATGATTGAGCTTCACACACTTGGGATATAGGTGCTATAGCTTCAACTGCATGCGAAACAAACGAGTTACCTTCAAATCCACGCGAAACACATGAATTGATTCAAATGAATGCGATGTAGAAGGTTTAGCTTCAAATCGAAGCGAACCACATGATTTAGCTTCAAATACTTGCGATATAAGTGATATAGATTCAAATACAGGCGAAACGAACGAGTTAGCTTCAAATCCATGCGAAACACATGATTCATTTGCAAATCGATGCGATGTAGAAGGTTCAGCTTCAAGTCCATGCAAAACACGTGATTTAGCTTCCAATTAATGCGAAGTAGAAGGCTTAGCTTCAAATCCATGCGAAACAAATGGTTTAGCTTCAAATACTTGTGATATACGTTATTTAGATTTAACAGTATGCGCAACGAACGAGTTAGCTTCAAATCCATGCGAAACACATGATTTAGCTGCAAATCAATGCGATGTAGAATGTTTAGATCCAAATCCATGCGAAACAAATGATTTAGCTTCAAACACTTGGGGTATAAGTGATAAGGCTTCAAATGCAGACTAATCAAACGAGTTAGCTTGAAAATCCACGCGATACACATGATTTAGCTTCAAATACTTGCGATATAAGTGATGTAGATTCAACTGCAGGCGAAACGAACGAGTTAGCTTCAAATCCATGCGAAGCACATGATTTAGCTTCAAATCAAAGCGATGTAGAAGGTTTAGCTTCAAATCCATGCGATACACAAGATTTAGCTTCAAATCAATTCGATGTAGTAGGTTCAGCTTCAAATCCATGCGACACATATGACTTAGCTTCAAATACTTGCGATATAAGTGATATAGCTTCAAAAGCAGGAGGAACAAACGAGGTAGCTTCAGTTCTATGCGAAACAAATGACTTAGCTTCAAATCAATGCGAAGTAGAAGGCTTAGCTTCAAATCCATGCGAAACAAATGGATAAGTTACAAATGCTTGTGATATAAATTATTAAGCTACAACTGCATGCGAGACAAACGAGTTAGCTTCCAAACCATGCGAAACACATGATTTAGCTTAAAATCAATGCGATGTAGAAGGTTTAGCTTCAAATCCATGTGAAACAAATCATTGAGCTTCACACACTTGGGATATAGGTGCTATAGCTTCAACTGCATGCGAAACAAACGAGTTACCTTCAAATCCACGCGAAACACATGAATTGATTCAAATGAATGCGATGTAGAAGGTTTAGCTTCAAATCGAAGCGAACCACATGATTTAGCTTCAAATACTTGCGATATAAGTGATATAGATTCAAATACAGGCGAAACGAACGAGTTAGCTTCAAATCCATGCGAAACACATGATTCATTTGCAAATCGATGCGATGTAGAAGGTTCAGCTTCAAGTCCATGCAAAACACGTGATTTAGCTTCCAATTAATGCGAAGTAGAAGGCTTAGCTTCAAATCCATGCGAAACAAATGGTTTAGCTTCAAATACTTGTGATATACGTTATTTAGATTTAACAGTATGCGCAACGAACGAGTTAGCATCAAATCCATGCGAAACACATGATTTAGCTGCAAATCAATGCGATGTAGAAGGTTTAGATCCAAATCCATGCGAAACAAATGATTTAGCTTCAAACACTTGGGGTATAAGTGATAAGGCTTCAAATGCAGACTAATCAAACGAGTTAGCTTGAAAATCCACGCGATACACATGATTTAGCTTCAAATACTTGCGATATAAGTGATGTAGATTCAACTGCAGGCGAAACGAACGAGTTAGCTTCAAATCCATGCGAAACACATGATTTAGCTTCAAATCAAAGCGATGTAGAAGGTTTAGCTTCAAATCCATGCGATACACAAGATTTAGCTTCAAATCAATTCGATGTAGTAGGTTCAGCTTCAAATCCATGCGACACATATGACTTAGCTTCAAATACTTGCGATATAAGTGATATAGCTTCAAAAGCAGGAGGAACAAACGAGGTAGCTTCAGTTCTATGCGAAACAAATGACTTAGCTTCAAATCAATGCGAAGTAGAAGGCTTAGCTTCAAATCCATGCGAAACAAATGGATAAGCTACAAATGCTTGTGATATAAATTATTAAGCTACAACTGCATGCGAGACAAACGAGTTAGCTTCCAAGCCATGCGAAACACATGATTTAGCTTAAAATCAATGCGATGTAGAAGGTTTAGCTTCAAATCCATGTGAAACAAATGATTGAGCTTCACACACTTGGGATATAGGTGCTATAGCTTCAACTGCATGCGAAACAAACGAGTTACCTTCAAATCCACGCGAAACACATGAATTGGTTCAAATGAATGCGATGTAGAAGGTTTAGCTTCAAATCGAAGCGAACCACATGATTTAGCTTCAAATACTTGCGATATAAGTGATATAGATTCAAATATAGGCGAAACGAACGAGTTAGCTTCAAATCCATGCGAAACACATGATTTAGCTTCAAATCAATGCGATGTAGAAGGTTTAGCTTCAAATCCATGCGAAACAAATGATTGAGATTCAAACACTTGGAATAAAGGTGATATAGCTTCAACTGCATGCGAAACAAACCAGCTACCTTCAAATCCACGCGAAACACATGATTTAGCTTCAAATCAATGCGAAGTAGAAGGCTTAGCTTCAATCCATGCGAAACAAATGATTGAGATTCAAACACTTGGGATAAAGGTGATATAGCTTCAACTGCATGCGAAACAAACCAGCTACCTTCAAATCCACGCGAAACACATGATTTAGCTTCAAATCAATGCGAAGTAGAAGGCTTAGCTTCAAATCCATGCGAAACAAATGGTTTAGCTAGAAATACTTGTGATATACATTATTTAGCTAGAACTGCATGCGAAACAAACGAGTTAGCGTCAAATCCATGCAAAACACGTGAGTAAGCTAAAAATGCATGCGAAAAACATGATTTAGGTTCAAATTCATGGGAAACACGTGGTTTAGCTGCAAATACATGCGAAGTAGAAGGCTCTGCTTCAAATCCATGCGAATCAAATGGTTTAGCTCCAAATACTTCGGATATACATTATTTAGCTTCAACTGCAGGCGAAACAAACGAGGTAGCTTCAAATTCAAGCGACACAACTGATTTAACTTCAAATACTTGCCATATAAGTGATATAGCTTCAAATGCAGGCGAAACAAAAGAGTTAGCTTCAAATAAATGCGAAACACATGATTCATCTTCAAATACAAGCGAAACACATGATTTAGCTTCAAATCCATGGGATGTAGAAGGTTTAGCTTCAAATCCATGCGAAAAACATTATTTAGGTGGAAATCAGTGCGAAGTAGAAGGTTCAGGTTCAAAGCCATGCGATTCAAATGGTTCATCTTCAAATACTTGTGAAAGACATGATTTAGCTTCAACTGCATGAGAAACAAACGAGTTACCTTCAAATCCACGCGAAACATATGATTTAGCTTCAAATCAATGTGATGTAGAAGGTTTAGTTTCAAATCCATGCAAAACACGTGATTTAGGACCGAATCAATGCGAAGTAGAAGGCTTAGCTTCAAATCCATGCGAAACAAATGGTTTAGCATCAAATACTTGCGATATAAATGATACAGCTTCAAATACAGGAGAAACAAACGAGTTAGCTTCAAATCCATGCAAAACACACGATTTAGCTTCAATTCAATGCCAAGTAGAAGGCTTAGCTTCTAATACATGCGAAACAAATGGTTTAGCTTCAAATACTTGCGATATAAATGATACAGCTTCAAATACAGGAGAAACAAACGAGTTACCTTCAAATCCATGCAAAACACACGATTTAGCTTCAATTCAATGCCAAGTAGAAGGCTTAGCTTCAAATCCATGCGAATCAATTGTTTATCTGCATATACTTGTGATATACATGATTTAGGTTCAACTGCATGCGAAACAAACGAGTTAGCTTCAAATCCATTCGAAACAAATGATTTAGCTTCAAATCAATGCGAAGTAGAAGGATTAGCTTCAAATCCATGCGAAACAAATGGATAAGATACAAATGCTTGTGATATACATTATTTAGCTACAACTGCATGCGAAACAAACGAGTTAGCTTCAAATCCATGCGAAACACATGATTTAGCTTCAAATCAATGCGATGTAGAAGGTTTAGCTTCAAATCCATGCGATTTACACGATTTAGCTTCAAATCAATGCGAAGTAGAAGGATTAGCTTCAAATCCATGCGAATCAAATGATTTAGGTTTAGATACTTGCGACATAGGTGATACAGCTTCAACTGCAGGGGAAACATACGAGTTAGCTTCAAATCGATGCGAAGTAGAAGGCGTATTTGCAAATCCATGCGATACAAATTGTTTAGTTTCAAATACTTGGGATATGCATGATTAAGCTTCAGCTGCATTCGTAACAGACGAGTTAGCTTCGAATCCACGCGAAATACATTATTTAGCTTCAAGACAATGCGAATTAGAAGGCTTAGCTTCAAATCCATGCGAATCAAATGGTTTAGTTTCAAATACTTGTGATATACATGATTTAGTTTCAACTGCATACGAAACAAACGAGTTAGCTTCAAAATCCAAGCAAAACACATGATTCAGCTGCAAATCATCGCGATGTAGAAGGTTTAGCTTCAAATCCATTCGAAACAAATGATTAGCTTGAAACACTTGGGATATAAGTGATAAGGCTTCAAATGCAGACTAATCAAACGAGTTAGCTTGAAAATCCACGCGATACGCATGATTTAGCTTCAATTCAATGCGAAGTAGAAGGATTAGCTTCAAATCCATGCGAATCAAATGATTTAGGTTTAGATACTTACGACATAGGTGATACAGCTTCAACTGCAGGGGAAACATACGAGTTAGCTTCAAATCGATGCAAAACACATGATTCAGCTTCAAATCAATGCTATGTAGAAGATTTAGCATCAAATCCATGCGGAACAAATGATTTAGATTCAGATACTTGCGATGTAAGTGATATAGTATCAAATGCAGGCGAAACAAACGAGGTAGCTTCAAATCCATGCGAAACAAATGATTTAGCTGCAAATCAGTGCGAAGTAGATGGCTCAGGTTCAAATCCATGCGATTCAAATGGTTAATCTTCATATACTTGTGAAAGACATGATTTAGCTTCAACTGCATGCGGAACAAACGAGTTAGCTTCAAATCAATGCGATGTAGAAAGTTTAGCTTCAAATCCATGCGAAACAAATGGTTGAGGTACAAATACTTGTGATATATATTATTTAGCTACAACTGCATGCGAAACAAACGAGTTAGCTACAAATCCATGCGAAACACACGATTTAGCTTCAAATCAATGCGATGTAGAAGGTTTAGCTTCAAATCCATGCGAAACCCATTATCTAGCTGCAAATCAGTGCGAAGTAGATGGCTCAGGTTCAAATCCATGCGATTAAAATGGTTAATCTTCAAATACTTGTGAAAGACATTAATTAGCTTCAACTGCATGCGAAACAAACGAGTTAGCTTCAAATCAATGCGATGGAGAAAGTTTAGCTTCAAATTCATTCGAAAGACATGATTTAGCTTCAAATCAGTGCGTTCTAGGAGGCTTAGCATCAAAAGCCATGCGAAACAAACGAGTTAGCTTCAAATCCATGCGAAACACATGATTTAGCTTCAAATCAATACGAAGTAGAAGGCTCAGGTTCAAATCCATGCGAAAAAAATGATTTAGATTCAGATACTTGCGATATAAGTGGTATAGCTTCAAATGCAAGAGGAACGAACGAGATAGCTTCAAATCCATGCGAAACACATGATTTATCTTCAAATCAATGCGATGTAGAAGGTTTAGCTTCAAAATCCATGCAGAACACGTGATTTAGCTTTCAATTAATGCGAAGTAGAAGGCTTAGTTTCAAATCCATGCGAATCAAATGGATTAGCTTCAAATACTTGTGATATACGTTATTTAGATTTAACTGCATGCGCAACGAACTAGTTAGCTTTAAATCCATGCGAAACACACGATTTAGCTTCAAATCAATACGAAGTAGAAGGTTTAGCTTCGAATCCAAGCGAAGCAAATGATTAAGCTTCAAACACTTGGGGTATAAGTGATATAGCTTCAAATGCCGACAAATCAAACGAGTTAGCTTAAAATACATGCGAAACACATAATTTAGCTACAAATCAATGCGATGTAGAAGGTTTAGCTTCAAATCCAATCGAAACACATGATTTAGCTTCAAATCCATGGGATGTAGAAGCTTTAGCTTCAACTCCATGCGAACCACATTATTTAGGTGCAAATCAGTGCGAAGTAGAAGGCTCAGGTTCAAAGCCATGCGATTCATATGGTTCATCTTCAAATACTTGTGAAAGACATGATTTAGCTTCAACTGCATGCGAAACAAACGAGTTACCTTCAAATGCACGAGAAACACATGATTTAGCTTCAAATCAATGCGATGTAGATGGTTAGCATCAAATCCAAACGAAACACATGATTTAGCTTCAAATACTTGCGATATAAGTGATGTAGATTCAACTGCAGGCGAAATGAACGAGTTAGCTTCAAATCAATACGAAGTAGAAGGCTTAGCTTCAAATTCATGCGAAACGAAAGATTTAGCTTCAAATCCATGCGAAACAAATGGTTTAGCTTCAAATACTTGTGATATACGTTGTTTAGATTTAACAGCATGGGCAATGAACCAGTTAGCTTCAAATCCATGCGAAACACACGATTTAGCTGAAAATCAATGCGATGTAGAAGGTTTAGCTTCAAATCCATGCGATACACAAGATTTAGTCTCAAATCAATGCGATGTAGGAGGTTCAGCTTCAAGTCCATGCAAAACACGTGATTTAGCTTCAAATCAATGCGAAGTAGAAGGCTTAGCTTCAAATCCATGCGAAACAAATGGATAAGCTACAAATGCTTGTGATATAAATTATTAAGCTACAACTGCATGCGAGACAAACGAGTTAGCTTCCAAACCATGCGAAACACATGATTTAGCTTAAAATCAATGCGATGTAGAAGGTTTAGCTTCAAATCCATGTGAAACAAATGATTGAGCTTCACACACTTGGGATATAGGTGCTATAGCTTCAACTGCATGCGAAACAAACGAGTTACCTTCAAATCCACGCGAAACACATGAATTGATTCAAATGAATGCGATGTAGAAGGTTTAGCTTCAAATCGAAGCGAACCACATGATTTAGCTTCAAATACTTGCGATATAAGTGATATAGATTCAAATACAGGCGAAACGAACGAGTTAGCTTCAAATCCATGCGAAACACATGATTCATTTGCAAATCGATGCGATGTAGAAGGTTCAGCTTCAAGTCCATGCAAAACACGTGATTTAGCTTCCAATTAATGCGAAGTAGAAGGCTTAGCTTCAAATCCATGCGAAACAAATGGTTTAGCTTCAAATACTTGTGATATACGTTATTTAGATTTAACAGTATGCGCAACGAACGAGTTAGCTTCAAATCCATGCGAAACACATGATTTAGCTGCAAATCAATGCGATGTAGAAGGTTTAGATCCAAATCCATGCGAAACAAATGATTTAGCTTCAAACACTTGGGGTATAAGTGATAAGGCTTCAAATGCAGACTAATCAAACGAGTTAGCTTGAAAATCCACGCGATACACATGATTTAGCTTCAAATACTTGCGATATAAGTGATGTAGATTCAACTGCAGGCGAAACGAACGAGTTAGCTTCAAATCCATGCGAAACACATGATTTAGCTTCAAATCAAAGCGATGTAGAAGGTTTAGCTTCAAATCCATGCGATACACAAGATTTAGCTTCAAATCAATTCGATGTAGTAGGTTCAGCTTCAAATCCATGCGACACATATGACTTAGCTTCAAATACTTGCGATATAAGTGATATAGCTTCAAAAGCAGGAGGAACAAACGAGGTAGCTTCAGTTCTATGCGAAACAAATGACTTAGCTTCAAATCAATGCGAAGTAGAAGGCTTAGCTTCAAATCCATGCGAAACAAATGGATAAGCTACAAATGCTTGTGATATAAATTATTAAGCTACAACTGCATGCGAGACAAACGAGTTAGCTTCCAAACCATGCGAAACACATGATTTAGCTTAAAATCAATGCGATGTAGAAGGTTTAGCTTCAAATCCATGTGAAACAAATGATTGAGCTTCACACACTTGGGATATAGGTGCTATAGCTTCAACTGCATGCGAAACAAACGAGTTACCTTCAAATCCACGCGAAACACATGAATTGATTCAAATGAATGCGATGTAGAAGGTTTAGCTTCAAATCGAAGCGAACCACATGATTTAGCTTCAAATACTTGCGATATAAGTGATATAGATTCAAATACAGGCGAAACGAACGAGTTAGCTTCAAATCCATGCGAAACACATGATTCATTTGCAAATCGATGCGATGTAGAAGGTTCAGCTTCAAGTCCATGCAAAACACGTGATTTAGCTTCCAATTAATGCGAAGTAGAAGGCTTAGCTTCAAATCCATGCGAAACAAATGGTTTAGCTTCAAATACTTGTGATATACGTTATTTAGATTTAACAGTATGCGCAACGAACGAGTTAGCTTCAAATCCATGCGAAACACATGATTTAGCTGCAAATCAATGCGATGTAGAAGGTTTAGATCCAAATCCATGCGAAACAAATGATTTAGCTTCAAACAATTGGGGTATAAGTGATAAGGCTTCAAATGAAGACTAATCAAACGAGTTAGCTTGAAAATCCACGCGATACACATGATTTAGCTTCAAATACTTGCGATATAAGTGATGTAGATTCAACTGCAGGCGAAACGAACGAGTTAGCTTCAAATCCATGCGAAACACATGATTTAGCTTCAAATCAAAGCGATGTAGAAGGTTTAGCTTCAAATCCATGCGATACACAAGATTTAGCTTCAAATCAATTCGATGTAGTAGGTTCAGCTTCAAATCCATGCGACACATATGACTTAGCTTCAAATACTTGCGATATAAGTGATATAGCTTCAAAAGCAGGAGGAACAAACGAGGTAGCTTCAGTTCTATGCGAAACAAATGACTTAGCTTCAAATCAATGCGAAGTAGAAGGCTTAGCTTCAAATCCATGCGAAACAAATGGATAAGCTACAAATGCTTGTGATATAAATTATTAAGCTACAACTGCATGCGAGACAAACGAGTTAGCTTCCAAACCATGCGAAACAAATGATTTAGCTTAAAATCAATGCGATGTAGAAGGTTTAGCTTCAAATCCATGTGAAACAAATGATTGAGCTTCACACACTTGGGATATAGGTGCTATAGCTTCAACTGCATGCGAAACAAACGAGTTACCTTCAAATCCACGCGAAACACATGAATTGGTTCAAATGAATGCGATGTAGAAGGTTTAGCTTCAAATCGAAGCGAACCACATGATTTAGCTTCAAATACTTGCGATATAAGTGATATAGATTCAAATATAGGCGAAACGAACGAGTTAGCTTCAAATCCATGCGAAACACATGATTTAGCTTCAAATCAATGCGATGTAGAAGGTTTAGCTTCAAATCCATGCGAAACAAATGATTGAGATTCAAACACTTGGGATAAAGGTGATATAGCTTCAACTGCATGCGAAACAAACCAGCTACCTTCAAATCCACGCGAAACACATGATTTAGCTTCAAATCAATGCGAAGTAGAAGGCTTAGCTTCAATCCATGCGAAACAAATGATTGAGATTCAAACACTTGGGATAAAGGTGATATAGCTTCAACTGCATGCGAAACAAACCAGCTACCTTCAAATCCACGCGAAACACATGATTTAGCTTCAAATCAATGCGAAGTAGAAGGCTTAGCTTCAAATCCATGCGAAACAAATGGTTTAGCTAGAAATACTTGTGATATACATGATTTAGGTTCAACTGCATGCGAAACAAACGAGTTAGCTTCAAATCCATTCGAAACAAATGATTTAGCTTCAAATCAATGCGAAGTAGAAGGATTAGCTTCAAATCCGTGCGAAACAAATGGATAAGATACAAATGCTTGTGATATACATTATTTAGCTACAACTGCATGCGAAACAAACGAGTTAGCTTCAAATCCATGCGAAACACATGATTTAGCTTCAAATCAATGCGATGTAGAAGGTTTAGCTTCAAATCCATGCGATTTACACGATTTAGCTTCAAATCAATGCGAAGTAGAAGGATTAGCTTCAAATCCATGCGAATCAAATGATTTAGGTTTAGATACTTGCGACATAGGTGATACAGCTTCAACTGCAGGGGAAACATACGAGTTAGCTTCAAATCGATGCGAAGTAGAAGGCGTATTTGCAAATCCATGCGATACAAATTGTTTAGTTTCAAATACTTGGGATATGCATGATTAAGCTTCAGCTGCATTCGTAACAGACGAGTTAGCTTCGAATCCACGCGAAATACATTATTTAGCTTCAAGACAATGCGAATTAGAAGGCTTAGCTTCAAATCCATGCGAATCAAATGGTTTAGTTTCAAATACTTGTGATATACATGATTTAGTTTCAACTGCATACGAAACAAACGAGTTAGCTTCAAAATCCAAGCAAAACACATGATTCAGCTGCAAATCATCGCGATGTAGAAGGTTTAGCTTCAAATCCATTCGAAACAAATGATTAGCTTGAAACACTTGGGATATAAGTGATAAGGCTTCAAATGCAGACTAATCAAACGAGTTAGCTTGAAAATCCACGCGATACGCATGATTTAGCTTCAATTCAATGCGAAGTAGAAGGATTAGCTTCAAATCCTTGCGAATCAAATGATTTAGGTTTAGATACTTGCGACATAGGTGATACAGCTTCAACTGCAGGGGAAACATACGAGTTAGCTTCAAATCGATGCAAAACACATGATTCAGCTTCAAATCAATGCTATGTAGAAGATTTAGCATCAAATCCATGCGGAACAAATGATTTAGATTCAGATACTTGCGATGTAAGTGATATAGTATCAAATGCAGGCGAAACAAACGAGGTAGCTTCAAATCCATGCGAAACAAATGATTTAGCTGCAAATCAGTGCGAAGTAGATGGCTCAGGTTCAAATCCATGCGATTCAAATGGTTAATCTTCAAATACTTGTGAAAGACATGATTTAGCTTCAACTGCATGCGGAACAAACGAGTTAGCTTCAAATCAATGCGATGTAGAAAGTTTAGCTTCAAATCCATGCGAAACAAATGGTTGAGGTACAAATACTTGTGATATATATTATTTAGCTACAACTGCATGCGAAACAAACGAGTTAGCTACAAATCCATGCGAAACACACGATTTAGCTTCAAATCAATGCGATGTAGAAGGTTTAGCTTCAAATCCATGCGAAACCCATTATCTAGCTGCAAATCAGTGCGAAGTAGATGGCTCAGGTTCAAATCCATGCGATTAAAATGGTTAATCTTCAAATACTTGTGAAAGACATTAATTAGCTTCAACTGCATGCGAAACAAACGAGTTAGCTTCAAATCAATGCGATGGAGAAAGTTTAGCTTCAAATTCATTCGAAAGACATGATTTAGCTTCAAATCCATGCGAAACAAATGGTTGAGCTACAAATAATTGTGACAGACATGATTTAGCTTCATCTGCATTCGAAACAAACGAGTTACCTTCAAATCCACGCGAAACACATGATTTAGCGTCAAATCAGTGCGAAGTAGAAGGCTTAGCTTCAAATCCATGCGAATCTAATGGTTCGGCTTCAAATACTTGTGAAATGCATGATTTAGCTTCAACTGCATGCGAAACAACGAGTTACCTTCAAATCCACGCGAAACACATAATTTAGCTTCAAATCAATGCGAAGTAGCAGGTTTAGCTTGAAATCCATGCGAAACAAATGATTGAGCTTCCAATACTTGCGATATAAATGATATAGCTTCAAATACAGCAGAAACAAGCGAGTTAGCTTCAAATCCATGCAAAACACACGATTTAGCTTCAATTCAATGCCAAGTAGAAGGCTTAGCTTCAAATGCATGCGATTGAATTGTTTAGCTGCAAATACATGTGATATACATAATTTAGTTTCAACTGCATGCGAAACAACGAGTTACCTTCAAATCCACGCGATACACATAATTTAGCTTCAAATCAATGCGAAGTAGCAGGTTTAGATTCAAATCCATGCGAAACACATGATTTAGCTTCAAATACTTGCGATATAAGTGATATAGTTTCAAATGCAGGCGAAACGAACGAGTTAGCACGCAAATCCATGCGAAACACGTGATTCAGCTGCAAATCAAGGCGATGTAGAAGGTTTAGCTTCAAATCCATGCCAAACACATGATTTAGCTTCAAATCCATGGGATGTAGAAGGTTTAGATTCAAATCCATGCGAAACACATTATTTAGGTGCAAATCAGTGCGAAGTAGAAGGCTCAGGTTCAAAGCCATGCGATTCAAATGGTTCATCTTCAAATACTTGTGAAAGACATGATTTAGCTTCAACTGCATGCGAAGCAAAGGGGTTACCTTCAAATCCACGCGAAACACATGATTTAGCTTCAAATCAATGTGATGTAGAAGGCTTAGTTTCAAATCCATGCAAAACACGTGATTTAGGATCGAATCAATGCGAAGTAGAAGGCTTAGCTTCAAATCCATGCGAAACAAATGGTTTAGCTTCAAATACTTGCGATATAAGTGATATAGCTTCAAAAGCGGGAGGAACAAACGAGGTAGCTTCAATTCCATGTGAAACAAATGATTCAGCTTCAATTCAAAGCCAAGTAGAAGGCTTAGCTTCTAATACATGCGAAACAAATGGTTTAGCTACAAATACTTGCGATATACATTATTAAGCTACAACTGCATGCGAAACAAACGAGTTAGCTTCAAATCCATGCGAAACACATGATTTAGGTTCAAATCAATGCGATGTAGAAGGTTTAGCTTCAAATCCATGCAAAACACGTGATTTAGCTTCCTATTAATGCGAAGTAGAAGGCTTAGCTTCAGTTCTATACGAAACAAATGATTTAGCTTCAAATCAATGCGAAGTACAAGGCTTAGCTTCAAATCCATGCGAAACAAATGATTTAGCTACAAATACTTGTGATATACATTATTTAGCTACAACTGCATGCGAAACAAACGAGTTAGCTTCAAATCTACGCGAAACACATGAGTTGGTTCAAATGAATGCGATGTAGAAGGTTTAGCTTCAAATCCAAGCGAAACACATGATTTAGCTTCAAATACTTGCGATATAAGTGATGTAGATTCAACTGCAAGCGAAATGAACGAGTTAGCTTCAAATCCATGCGAAACACATGATTTAGCTGCAAATCAATGCGATGTAGAAGGTTTAGCTTCAAATCCATGCCAAACACATGATTTAGCTTCAAATCCATGGGATGTAGAAGGTTTAGATTCAAATCCATGCGAAACACATTATTTAGGTGCAAATCAGTGCGAAGTAGAAGGCTCAGGTTCAAAGCCATGCGATTCAAATGGTTCATCTTCAAATACTTGTGAAAGACATGATTTAGCTTCAACTGCATGCGAAACAAAGGGGTTACCTTCAAATCCACGCGAAACACATGATTTAGCTTCAAATCAATGTGATGTAGAAGGCTTAGTTTCAAATCCATGCAAAACACGTGATTTAGGATCGAATCAATGCGAAGTAGAAGGCTTAGCTTCAAATCCATGCGAAACAAATGGTTTAGCTTCAAATACTAGCGATATAAATGATACAGCTTCAAATACAGGAGAAACAAACGAGTTAGCTTCAAATCCATGCAAAACACACGATTTAGCTTCAATTCAAAGCCAAGTAGAAGGCTTAGCTTCTAATACATGCGAAACAAATGGTTTAGCTTCAAATACTTGTGATATACATGATTCAGTTTCAACTGCATGCGAAACGAACGAGTTTGCTTCAAATCCATTCGAAACACATGATTTAGCTTCAAATCAATGCGATGTAGAAGGTATAGATTCAAATCCATGCCAAACACATGATTTAGCTTCAAATCCATGGGATGTAGAAGGTTTAGCTTCAAATCCATGCGAAACAAATGGTTTAGCTTCAAATACTTGTGATATACGTTATTTAGATTTAACTGCATGGGCAACGAACCAGTTAGCTTCAAATCCATGCGAAACACACGATTTAGCTGCAAATCAATGCGATGTAGAAGGATTAGCTTCAAATCCATGCGATACACAAGATTTAGCCTCAAATCAATGCGATGTAGAAGGTTCAGCTTCAAATCCATGCGACACATATGATTTAGCTTCAAATACTTGCGATATAAGTGATATAGCTTCAAAAGCGGGAGGAGCAAACGAGGTAGCTTCAATTCCATGTGAAACAAATGATTTAGCTTCAAATCATTGCGAAGTAGAAGGCTTAGCTTCAAATCCATGCGAAACAAATGGTTTAGCTACAAATACTTGCGATATACATTATTAAGCTACAACTGCATGCGAAACAAACGAGTTAGCTTCAAATCCATGCGAAACACATGATTTAGGTTCAAATCAATGCGATGTAGAAGGTTTAGCTTCAAATCCATGCAAAACACGTGATTTAGCTTCCTATTAATGCGAAGTAGAAGGCTTAGCTTCAGTTCTATACGAAACAAATGATTTAGCTTCAAATCAATGCGAAGTACAAGGCTTAGCTTCAAATCCATGCGAAACAAATGATTTAGCTACAAATACTTGTGATATACATTATTTAGCTACAACTGCATGCGAAACAAACGAGTTAGCTTCAAATCTACGCGAAACACATGAATTGGTTCAAATGAATGCGATGTAGAAGGTTTAGCTTCAAATCCAAGCGAAACACATGATTTAGCTTCAAATACTTGCGATATAAGTGATGTAGATTCAACTGCAGGCGAAATGAACGAGTTAGCTTCAAATCCATGCGAAACACATGATTCAGCTGCAAATCAATGCGATGTAGAAGGTTTAGATTCAAATCCATGCCAAACACATGATTTAGCTTCTAATCCATGGGATGTAGAAGGTTTAGCTTCAAATCCATGCGAAACACATTATTTAGGTGTAAATCTGTGCGAAGTAGAAGCCTCAGGTTCAAAGCCATGCGATTTAAATGGTTCATCTTCAAATATTTGTGAAAGACATGATTTAGCTTCAATTGCATGCGAAACAAACGAGTTAGCTTCAAATCCATACGAAACACATGATTTAGCTTCAAATCAATGCGAAGTAGAAGGTTTAGATTCAAATGCGTGCGAAACAAATGATTTTGGCATCAAATACTAGCGATATAAATGATATAGCTTCAAATGCAGGCGACACAAACGAGTTAGCTTCAAATCCATGCGAAACACATGATTTAGCTTCAAATCCAAGCGAAACACATGATTTATCTTCAAATCAATGCGATGTAAAAGGTTTAGCTTCAAATCTGTGCGAAACAAATGATTTAGCACAAATACTTGCGATATAAGGGATATAGCTTCAGATGCAGGCAAAACGAACGAGTTAGCTTCAAATCCATACGAAACACATGATTTAGCTTCAAATCAATGCGAAGTAGAAGGTTTAGATTCAAATGCGTGCGAAACAAATGATTTTGGCATCAAATACTTGCGATATAAATGATATAGCTTCAAATGCAGGCGACACAAACGAGTTAGCTTCAAATCCATCCGAAACACATGATTTAGCTTCAAATCCAAGCGAAACACATGATTTATTTTCAAATCAATGCGATGTAAAAGGTTTAGCTTCAAATCTGTGCGAAACAAATGATTGAGCATCAAATACTTGCGATATAAGGGATATAGCTTCAGATGCAGGCGAAACGAACGAGTTTGCTTCAAATCCATACGAAACACATGATTTAGCTTCAAATCAATGCGAAGTAGAAGGCTTAGCTTCAAATCCATGCGAATCTAATGGTTCGGCTTCAAATACTTGTGAAATGCATGATTTAGCTTCAACTGCATGCGAAACAACGAGTTACCTTCAAATCCACGCGAAACACATAATTTAGCTTCAAATCAATGCGAAGTAGCAGGTTTAGCTTGAAATCCATGCGAAACAAATGATTGATTTTCCAATACTTGCGATATAAATGATATAGCTTCAAATACAGCAGAAACAAACGAGTTAGCTTCAAATCCATGCAAAACACACGATTTAGCTTCAATTCAATGCCAAGTAGAAGGCTTAGCTTCAAATGCATGCGAATGAATTGTTTAGCTGCAAATACATGTGATATACATAATTTAGTTTCAACTGCATGCGAAACAACGAGTTACCTTCAAATCCACGCGAAACACATAATTTAGCTTCAAATCAATGCGAAGTAGCAGGTTTAGATTCAAATCCATGCGAAACACATGATTTAGCTTCAAATACTTGCGATATAAGTGATATAATTTCAAATGCAGGCGAAACGAACGAGTTAGCACGCAAATCCATGCGAAACACATGATTCAGCTGCAAATCAATGCGATGTAGAAGGTTTAGCTTCAAATCCATGCCAAACACATGATTTAGCTTCAAATCCATGGGATGTAGAAGGTTTAGATTCAAATCCATGCGAAACACATTATTTAGGTGCAAATCAGTGCGAAGTAGAAGGCTCAGGTTCAAAGCCATGCGATTCAAATGGTTCATCTTCAAATACTTGTGAAAGACATGATTTAGCTTCAACTGCATGCGAAACAAAGGGGTTACCTTCAAATCCACGCGAAACACATGATTTAGCTTCAAATCAATGTGATGTAGAAGGCTTAGTTTCAAATCCATGCAAAACACGTGATTTATTATCGAATCAATGCGAAGTAGAAGGCTTAGCTTCAAATCCATGCGAGACAAATGCTTTAGCTTCAAATACTTGCGATATAAATGATATAGCTTCAAATACAGCAGAAACAAACGAGTTAGCTTCAAATCCATGAAAAACACACGATTTAGCTTCAATTCAATGCCAAGTAGAAGGCTTAGCTTCAAATCCATGCGAATGAATTGTTTAGCTGCAAATACATGTGATATACATGATTTAGTTTCAACTGCATGCGAAACAACGAGTTACCTTCAAATCCACGCGAAACACATAATTTAGCTTCAAATCAATGCGAAGTAGCAGGTTTAGATTCAAATCCATGCGAAACACATGATTTAGCTTCAAATACTTGCGATATAAGTGATATAGTTTCAAATGCAGGCGAAACGAACGAGTTAGCTTCAAATCCATGCAAAACACACGATTTAGCTTCAATTCAAAGCCAAGTAGAAGGCTTAGCTTCTAATACATGCGAAACAAATGGTTTTGCTTCAAATACTTGTGATATACATGATTCAGTTTCAACTGCATGCGAAACGAACGAGTTAGCTTCAAATCCATTCGAAACACAATATTTAGCGTCAAATCAATGCGAAGTAGAAGGCAGAGCTTCAAATCCATGCGATACAAATGGTTTAGCTACAAATACTTGTGATATACATTATTTAGCTACAACTGCATGCGAAACAAACGAGTTAGCTTCAAATCTACGCGAAACACATGAATTGGTTCAAATGAATGCGATGTAGAAGGTTTAGCTTCAAATCCAAGCGAAACACATGATTTAGCTTCAAATACTTGCGATATAAGTGATGTAGATTCAACTGCAGGCGAAATGAACGAGTTAGCTTCAAATCCATGCGAAACACATGATTTAGCTGCAAATCAATGCGTTGTAGGAGGTTTAGCGTCAAATCCATGCGATACACTAGATTAAGCTTCAAATCAATGCGATGTAGAAGGTTTAGCTTCAAATCCAAGCGAAACACATGATTTAGCTTCAAAAACTTGCGATATAAGTGATATAGTTTCAAATGCAGGCGAAAGGAACGAGTTAGCTTCAAATCAATGCGAAACACATGATTCAGCTGCAAATCAATGCGATGTAGAAGGTTTAGATTCAAATCCATGCCAAACACATGATTTAGCTTCAAATCCATGGGATGTAGAAGGTTTAGCTTCAAATCCATGCGAAACACATTATTTAGGTGTAAATCAGTGCGAAGTAGAAGGCTCAGGTTCAAAGCCATGCGATTTGAATGGTTCATCTTCAAATACTTGTGAAAGACATGATTTAGCTTCAACTGCATGCGAAACAAACGAGTTACCTTCAAATCCACGCGAAACACATGATTTAGCTTCAAATCAATGCGATGTAGAAGGCTTAGCTTCAAATCCATGCAAAACAAGTGATTTAGGATCCAATCAATGCGACGTAGAAGGCTTAGCTTCAAATCCATGCGAAACAAATGGTTTAGCTTCAAATACTTGCGATATAAGTGATATAGCTTCAATGCAGGCCAAACAAACGAGTTACCTTCAAATCCATGAGAAACACATGATTTAGCTTCAAATCAATGCGAAGTAGGGGGCTTAGCTTCAAAACCATGCGAAACGAATGATTTAGCGTCAAATACTTGCGAATATAAGGGATGCAGCTTCAAATGTATGCGAAACAGACGAGAAAGCTTCAAATACTTGCGATATAAATGAAACAGCTTCAAATGCAGACAAAACAAACGAGTTAGCCTCACATCCGTGCGAAAAACATGATTTAGCTTCATATCCAAGGGAAACACGCGATTTAGCTACAAATCAATGCGATGTAGAAGGTTTAGCTTCAAATCCATGCGAAACAAATGGTTTAGCTTCAACTACTTGTGATATACATGATTTAGCTTCAACTGCATGCGAAACAAACGAGCTAGCTTCAAATACATGCGAAGAACATGATTTAGCTTCAAACCAATGCGATGGAGAAGGTTTAGCTTCAAATCCGCGCGACACAAATGATTTACATTCAAATACTTGCGATATACGTGATATAGCTTCAAATACAGGAGGGACAAATGAGTTAGCTTCAAATCTATGCGAAACACATGATTTAGCTGCAAATCAATGCGATATAGAAGGATTATCTTCAAACCAATGCGATGTAGAAGGTTTAGCTTCAAATCAATGCGATGTAGAAGGTTTAGCTTCAAATCCATGCGACACAAATGATTTAGTATCAGATTCATGCGATATAAGTGATATAGCTTCAAATGAATGCGAAACAAACGAGTTAGCTTCAAATCCAAGCGAAACACATGACTTAGCTCCAAATCAATGCGAAGTAGAACGCTCAGCTTCAAATCCATGCGATACGAATGATTTAGCTTCAAATACTTGCAAATATAAGGGATGCAGCTTCAAATGCATGCGAAACCAACGAGTTAGCTTCAAGTCCATGCGACACAAATCATTTAGCTTCAAATACTTGCCATATAAATGATATACTTCAAATGCAGGCGAAACAAACGAGATAGCTTCTAATCCATGCGATACACTAGATTTAGCGTCAAATCAATGCCAACTAGATGTCTTAGCTTCAAAACCATGCGAAACAAATGATTTAGCTTCAATTACTTGCAATATAAGTGATATAGCTTCAAATGAAGGCGAAACAAAAGAGTTAGCTTCAAATCCATGCAAGCACACGATTTAGCTTCAATTCAATGCCAAGTAGAAGGCTTAGCTTCAAATCCATGCGAATCTAATGGTTCGGCTTCAAATACTTGTGAAATGCATGACTTAGCTTCAACTGCATGCGAAAAAACGAGTTACCTTCAAATCCACACGAAACACATAATTTAGCTTCAAATCAATGCGAAGTAGCAGGTTTAACTTCAAATCCATGCGAAACACATGATTTAGCTTCAAATACTTGCGATATAAGTGATATAGTTTCAAATGCAGGCGAAACGAACGAGTGAGCTTCAAATCCATGCGAAACACATGATTCAGCTGCAAATCAATGCGATGTAGAAGGTTTAGCTTCAAATCCATGCCAAACACATGATTTAGCTTCAAATCCATGGGATGTAGAAGGTTTAGCTTTAAATCCATGCGAACCACATTATTTAGGTGCAAATCAGTGCGAAGTAGGAGGCTCAGGTTCAAAGCCATGCGATTCAAATGGTTCATCTTCAAATACTTGTGAAAGACGTGATTTAGCTTCAACTGCATGCGAAACAAACGAGTTACCTTCAAATCCACGCGAAACACATGATTTAGCTTCAAATCAATGCGAAGTAGAAGGCTTAGCTTCAAATCCAAGCGAAACACATGATTTAGCTTCAAATACTTGCGATATAAGTGATATAGCTTCAAAAGCAGGAGGAACAAACGAGGTAGCTTCAATTCCATGCGAAACAAATGATTTTGCTTCAAATCAATGCGAAGTAGAAGGCTTAGCTTCAAATCCATGCAAAACACGTGATTTAGGATCCAATCAATGCGAAGTAGGAGGCTTAGCTTCAAATCCATGCGAAACAAATTGTTTAGCTTCAAATACTTGTGATATAAGTGATATATATTCAACTGCAGGCGAAACAAACGAGATAGCTTCAAATTCATGCAAAACACATGATTAAGCTTCCAATCAATGCTATGTAGAAGGTTTAGCTGCAAATCCATGCGACACAGATGATTTAGCTTCAGATACTTGCGACATAAGTGATATATCTTCAAATGCAGGCGAAACGAATGAGTTACCATCAAGCTAATGCTATGTAGAAGGTTTAGCTTCAAATCCATGCGAAGCAAATGATTTTGCCATCAAATACTTGCGATATAAGTGATATAGCTTCAATGCAGGCCAAACAAACGAGTTACCTTCAAATCCATGAGAAACACATGATTTAGCTTCAAATCAATGCGAAGTAGGGGGCTTAGCTTCAAAACCATGCGAAACGAATGCTTTAGCTTCAAATACTTGCGATATAAATGATATAGCTTCAAATACAGGAGAAACAAACGAGTTAGCTTCAAATCCATTCGAAACACAATATTTAGCGTCAAGTCAATGCGAAGTAGAAGGCAGAGCTTCAAATCCATGCGATACAAATGGTTTAGCGTTAAATACTTGTGATATACATGATTTAGTTTCAACTGCATGCGAAAGAAACGAGTTAGCTTCAAATCCATTCGAAGCACAATATTTAGCGTCAAATCAATGCGAAGTAGAAGGCAGAGCTTCAAATCCATGCGATACAAATGGTTTAGCTTCGAAATACTTGTGATATACACGATTTTGCTTCAACTTTATTCGAAGCAATCGAGTTAGCTCCGAATCCACGCGAAACACATGATTTAGCTTCAAATCAGTGCGAAGTAGAAGGCTTAGCTTCAAATCCATGCGAATCTATTGGTTCGTCTTCAAATACTTGTGAAATGCATGATTTAGCTTCAACTGCATGCGAAACAACGAGTTACCTTCAAATCCATGCGAAACACATAATTTAGCTTCAAATCAATGCGAAGTAGCAGGTTTAGCTTCAAATCCATGCAAAACACGTGATTTAGGATCCAATCAATGCGAAGTAGTAGGCTTATCTTCAAATCCATGCGAAACAAATGGTTTAGCTTCAAATACTTGCGATATAAATGATACAGCGTCAAATACAGGAGAAACAAACGAGTTAGCTTCAAATCCATTCGAAGCACAATATTTAGCGTCAAATCAATGCGAAGTAGAAGGCAGAGCTTCAAATCCATGCGATACAAATGGTTTAGCTTCGAAATACTTGTGATATACATGATTTTGCTTCAACTGCATTCGAAGCAATCGAGTTAGCTCCGAATCCACGCGAAACACATGATTTAGCTTCAAATCAGTGCGAAGTAGAAGGCTTAGCTTCAAATTCATGCGAATCTATTGGTTCGTCTTCAAATACTTGTGAAATGCATGATTTAGCTTCAACTGCATGCGAAACAACGCGTTACCTTCAAATCCATGCGAAACACATAATTTAGCTTCAAATCAATGCGAAGTAGTAGGCTTATCTTCAAATCCATGCGAAACAAATGGTTTAGCTTCAAATACTTGCGATATAAATGATACAGCGTCAAATACGGGAGAAACAAACGAGTTAGCTTCAAATCCATGCAAAACACACGATTTAGCTTCAATTCAAAGCCAAGTAGAAGGCTTAGCTTCAAATCCATGCGAAACAAATGGTTTAGTTTCAAATACTTGCGATATAAATGATACAGCTTCAAATACAGGAGAAACAAACGAGTTAGCTTCAAATCCATGCAAAACACACGATTTAGCTTCAATTCAATGCCAAGTAGAAGGCTTAGCTTCAAATACATGCGAATCAATTGTTTAGCTGCAAATACTTGTGATATACATGATTTAGTTTGAACTGCATGCGAAACAAACGAGTTAGCTTCAAATCGATGCGAAACACAATATTTAGCGTCAAATCAATGCGAAGTAGAAGGCAGAGCTTCAAATCCATGCGATACAAATGGTTTAGCTTCAAATACTTGTGAAATGCATGATTTAGCTTCAACTGCATGCGAAACAAATGAGTTACATTCAAATCCACGCGAAACACATAATTTAGCTTCAAATCAATGCGATGTAGAAGGTTTAGCTTCAAATCCAAGCGAAACACATGATTTAGCTTCAAATACTTGCGATATAAGTGATATAGTTTCAAATGCAGGAGAAACGAACGATTTAGCTTCTATTCAATGCCAAGTAGAAGGCTTAGCTTCAAATCCATGCGAATCTAATGGTTCGGCTTCAAATACTTGTGAAATGCATGACTTAGCTTCAACTGCATGCGAAAAAAACGAGTTACCTTCAAATCCACGCGAAACACATAATTTAGCTTCAAATCAATGCGATGTAGCAGGTTTAGCTTCAAATCCATACGAAACACATGATTTAGCTTCAAATACTTGCGATATAAGTGATATAGTTTCAAATGCAGGCGAAACGAACCAGTGAGCTTCAAATTCATGCAAAACACATGATTAAGCTTCCAATCAATGCGACGTAGAAGGCTTAGCTTCAAATCCATGCGAAACAAATGGTTTAGCTTCAAATACTTGCGATATAAGTGATATAGCTTCAATGCAGGCCAAACAAACGAGTTACCTTCAAATCCATGAGAAACACATGATTTAGCTTCAAATCAATGCGAAGTAGGGGGCTTAGCTTCAAAACCATGCGAAACGAATGATTTAGCGTCAAATACTTGCGAATATAAGGGATGCAGCTTCAAATGTATGCGAAACAAACGAGAAAGCTTCAAATACTTGCGATATAAATGAAACAGCTTCAAATGCAGACAAAACAAACGAGTTAGCCTCACATCCGTGCGAAAAACATGATTTAGCTTCAAATCCCATGCGAATCAAATGGTTTAGATTCAAATACTTGTGATATACATGATTTAGCTTCAACTACATGCGACACAAACGAGTTAGCTTCAAATCCATGCAAAACACATGATTAAGCTTCAAATCCATGGGCAACACATGATTTAGGTTCATTGTCACGGTAAACACATGGTTTAGCTTCACATACATGCGAAACAAATGGTTTAGATTCAAATACTTGTGATATACATGATTTACCTTCAACTGCATGCGACTCAAACGAGTTAGCTTCAAATCCATGCGAAACACATGATTCAGATGCAACTCAATACGATGTAGAAGGTTTAGCTTCAAATCCATGCCAAACACATGAATTAACTTCAAATCAATGCGATGAAGAAGGTTTAGCTTCAAATCCGCCCGAAACAAATGATTTAGCTTCAAATACTTGCGATAAAAGTGATATAGCTTCAAATGCTGACGAAACAAACGAGATAGCTTCAAATCCATGTGAAACAAATCATTTAGCTCCAAATCCATGCGAAACACATGATATAGCTGCAAATCTATGCGATCTAGAAGGTTGATCTTCAAATCCATGAGAAGGAAATCATTTAGCTTCAAATACTTGCGATATAAATGATATAGCTACAAATGCAGGCTAAACAAACCAGTTAGCTTCTAAACCATGCGAAAATCATGATTTAGCATCAAATCAATGCGATCTGGATGTCTTAGCTTCAAATCCATGCGAAACGAAAGATTTAGCTTCAGATCAATGCGAAACACATGATTTATCTTCAAATGAATGCGATGTAGAAGGTTTAGCTTCAAATCTGTGCGAAACAAATGATTTAGCTTCAAATACTCTCGATATTAGTGATATAGCTTCAAATGCAGAAGAAACAATCGAGTTAGCTTCAAATCCATGCGAAACAAATGATTTAGCTTCAGATGCTTGCGATATAAGTGATATAGCTTCAAATGCTGACGAAACAAACGGGTTAGCTACGAATCTATGTGAAACACATGATTTAGCTTCTAATCAATGCGAAATAGAAGGCTTAGCTTCAAATCCAAGCGGAACAAAGGGATTAGTTTCAGATACTTACGATATACATAATTTGGCTTCAACTGAATGCGAAATCAACGAGTTAGCTTCAAGTCCACGCGAAACACTTGATTTAGATTCAAATCAATGATATGAAGAAGGTTTAGCTTCAAATCTGCGCGTTATAAATGATTTAGCTTCAAATACTTGCGATAAAAGTGATATAGCTTCAAATGCTGACGAAACAAACGAGTTAGCTTCAAATCCATGTGAAACAAATCATTTAGCTCCAAATCCATGCGAAACACATGATATAGCTGCAAATCTATGCGATGTAGAAGGTTTAGCTTCAAATCCATGCAAAACAAATGATTGAGCTTCAAACACTTGGGATATAGGTGGTATATTTTCAACTGCATGCGAAACAAACGAGTTACCTTCAAATCCACGCGAAACACATGAGTTAGATTCAAATCAATGCGATCTAGAAGGTTGATCTTCAAATCCATGAGAAGGAAATCATTTAGCTTCAAATACTTGCGATATAAATGATATAGCTACAAATGCAGGCTAAACAAACCAGTTAGCTTCTAAAGCATGCGAAAATCATGATTTAGCATCAAATCAATGCGATCTGGATGTCTTAGCTTCAAATCCATGCGAAACGAAAGATTTAGCTTCAAATACTTGCGAATATTAGTGATGTAGCTTCAAATACAGGCGAAACAAACGAGTTAGCTTCAGATCAATGCGAAACACATGATTTATCTTCAAATGAATGCGATGTAGAAGGTTTAGCTTCAAATCTGTGCGAAACAAATGATTTAGCTTCAAATACTCTCGATATTAGTGATATAGCTTCAAATGCAGAAGAAACAATCGAGTTAGCTTCAAATCCATGCGAAACAAATGATTTAGATTCAGATGCTTGCGATATAAGTGATATAGCTTCAAATGCTGACGAAACAAACGGGTTAGCTACGAATCTATGTGAAACACATGATTTAGCTTCTAATCAATGCGAAATAGAAGGCTTAGCTTCAAATCCAAGCGGAACAAAGGGATTAGTTTCAGGTACTTACGATATACATAATTTGGCTTCAACTGCATGCGAAATCAACGAGTTAGCTTCAAGTCCACGCGAAACACTTGATTTAGATTCAAATCAATGATATGAAGAAGGTTTAGCTTCAAATCTGCGCGTTATAAATGATTTAGCTTCAAATACTTGCGATAAAAGTGATATAGCTTCAAATGCTGACGAAACAAACGAGTTAGCTTCAAATCCATGTGAAACAAATCATTTAGCTCCAAATCCATGCGAAACACATGATATAGCTGCAAATCTATGCGATGTAGAAGGTCTAGCTTCAAATCCATGCGAAAAAAATGATTTAGCTTCAAATCAATGCGAAGTAGAGGGATTAGCTTCAAATCCATGCGAAACACATATGATTTAGCTTAAAAAACTTGCGATATAAATGAAGTAACTTCAAATGCAGAGGATACAATCAAGTTAGCTTCAAATCCATGCAAAACACATGATTAAGCTTCAAATCCATGGGCAACACATGATTTAGGTTCAAATCAATGCGATGTAGAAGGTTTAGCTTCAAATCCATGCAAAACACGTGATTTAGCTTCCGATTAATGCGAAGTAGAAGGCTTAGCTTCAAATCTATGCGAAACAAATGGTTTAGCTTCAAATACTTGTGATATACGTTATTTAGATTTAACTGCATGCGCAACGAACGAGTTAGCTTCAAATCCATGCGAAACACATGATTTAGCTGCAAATCAATGCGATGTAGAAGGATTAGCTTCAAATCCATGCGATCTAGAAGGTTTAGCTTCAAATCCATGCGAAACAAATGATTTAGCTTCAAATCAATGCGAAGTAGAAGGCTTAGCTTCAAATCCATGCGAAACAAATGGTTTAGCTACAAATACTTGTGATATACATTAATTAGCTACAACTGCATGCGAAACAAACGAGTTAGCTTCAAATCCATGCGAAACACATGATTTAGCTTCAAATCAATGCGATGTAGAAGGTTCAGCTTCAAATGCATGCGACACATATGATTTAGCTTCAAATACTTGCGATATAAGTGATATAGCTTCAAAAGCTGGAGGAACAAACGAGGTAGCTTCAATTCCATGCGAAACAAATGATTTAGCTTCAAATCAATGCGAAGTAGAAGGCTTAGCTTCAAATCCATGCGAATCAAATGGTTTAGCTACAGATACTTGTGATATACATTATTTAGCTACAACTGCATGCGAAACAAACGAGTTAGCCTCAAATCCATGCGAAACACATGATTTAGCTTCAAATCAGTGTGAAGTAGAAGGCTTAGCATCAAATCCCATGCGAATCAAATGATTTAGATTCAAATACTTGTGATATACATTATTTAGCTACAACTGCATGCGAAACAAACAAGTTAGCTTCAATTCCAGGCGAAACAAATGATTTAGCTTCAAATCAATGCGAAGTAGAAGGCTTAGCTTCAAATCCATGCGAAACAAATGGATAAGCTACAAATGCTTGTGATATGAATTATTAAGCTACAACTGCATGCGAGACAAACGAGTTAGCTTCAAATCCATGCGAAACACATGATTTAGCTTCAAATCAATGCGATGTAGAAGGTTTAGCTTCAAATCCATGCGATACACAAGATTTAGCTTCAAATCAATTCGATGTAGAAGGTTCAGCTTAAAATCCATGCGACACATATGATTTAGCTTCAAATACTTGCGATATAAGTGATATAGCTTCAAAAGCAGGAGGAACAAACGAGGTAGCTTCAGTTCTATGCGAAACAAATGATTTAGCTTCAAATCAATGCGAAGTAGAAGGCTTAGCTTCAAATCCATGCGAAACAAATGATTTAGTCACAAATACTTGTGATATACATTATTTAGCTACAACTGCATGCGAAACAAACGAGTTAGCTTCAAATCCATGCGAAACACATGATTTAGCTTACAATCAATGCGATGTAGAAGATTTAGCATCAAAACCATGCGAAACAAATGATTGAGCTTCAAACACTTGGGATATAGGTGGTATAGCTCCAACTGCATGCGAAACAAACGAGTTACCTTCAAATCCACGCGAAACACATGAGTTAGCTTCAAATCAATGCGATGTAGAAGGTTTAGCTTCAAATCCATGCGAAACAAATGATTGAGCTTCAAACACTTGGGATCAAGGTGATATAGATTCAACTGCATGCGAAACAAACGAGTTACCTTCAAATCCACGCGAAACATATGATTTAGCTTCAAATGAATGCGATGTAGAAGGTTTAGCTTCAAATCCAAGCGAAACACATGATTTAGCTTCAAATACTTGCGATATAAGTGATATAGATTCAAATACAGGCGAAACGAACGAGTTAGCTTCAAATCCATGCGAAACACAAGATTCAGCTGCAAATAAATGCGATGTAGAAGGTTTAGCTTCAAATCCATGCGATACACAAGATTTAGCTTCAAATCAATGCGATGTAGAAGGTTCAGCTTCAAATCCATGTGACACATATGATTTAGCTTCAAATACTTGCGATATAAGTGATATAGCTTCAAAAGCAGGAGGAACAAACGAGGTAGCTTCAATTCTATGCGAAACAAATGATTTAGCTTCAAATCAATGCGAAGTAGATGGGATAGCTTCAAATCCATGCGAAACAAATGGTTTAGCTACAAATACTTGTGATATACATTATTTAGCTACAACTGCATGCGAAACAAACGAGTTTGCATCAAATCCATGCGAAACACACGATTTAGCTTCAAATCAGTGTGAAGTAGAAGGCTTAGCATCAAATCCCATGCGAATCAAATGGTTTAGATTCAAATACTTGTGATATACATGATTTAGCTTCAACTGCATGCGACACAAACGCGTTAGCCTCAAATCCATGCGAAACACATGATTCAGCTGCAAATCATTGCGATGTAGAAGGTTTAGCTTCAAATCCATGCCAAACACTTGATTTAGCTTCAAATCCATGGGATGTAGGAGGTTTAGCTTCAAATCCATAAGAAACAAATGATTTAGCTTCAGATACTTGCGATATAAATGATATAGATTCAACTGCATGCGAAAAAAACGATTCAGCTTCAAATCAAAGGGAAACACATGATTTAACTTCAAATCAATGCGAAGTAAAAGGCTTAGCTTCAAATCCATGCGAAACGAATGATTTAGCATCAAATACTTGTGAATATAAGTGATATAGCTTCAAATGCAGGCGAAATAAACGAGTTAGCTTCAGATCCATGCGAAACACATGATTCAGGTGCAAATCAATGCGATGTAGAAGGTTTAGCTTCAAATCCAATGCCAAACACATGATTTAGCTGCAAATCAATGCGATGTAGAAGGTTTAGTTTCAAATCCAAGCGAAACACATATGATTTAGATTCAAACACTTGCGATATAAATGATGTAACTTCAAATGCAGAGGATACAATCAAGTTAGCTTCAAATCCATGCAAAACACATGATTACCCTTCAAATCCATGGGCAACACATGATTTAGGTTCATTGTCACGGTAAACACATGATTTAGCTTCACATACATGCGAAACAAATGGTTTAGATTCAAATACTTGTGATATACATGATTTACCTTCAACTGCATGCGGCACAAACGAGTTAGCTTCAAATCCATGCGAAACACATGATTCAGCTGCAAATCAATGCGATGTAGAAGGTTTAGCATCAAATCCATGCCAAACACATGATTTAGCTTCAAATCCATGGGATGTAGAAGGTTTAGCTTCAAATCCATGCGAAACAAATGGTTTAGCTACAAATACTTGTGATATACATTATTTATCTACAAATGCATGCGAAACAAACGAGTTAGCTTCAAATCCATGCAAAACACATGAAATAGCTTCAAATCAATGCGATGTAGAAGGTTTAGCTTCAAATCCATGCGATTTACAAGATCTAGCTTCAAATCAATGCGATGTAGAAGGTTCAGCTTCAAATCCATGCGACACATATGATTTAGCTTCAAATACTTGCGATATAAGTGATATATCTTCAAAAGCAGGAGGAACAAACGAGTTACCTTCAAATCAACGCGAAACACATGATTTAGCTTCAAATCAATGCGAAGTAGTAGGCTTAGCTTCAAATCCATGTAAAACAAATGGTTTAGCTACAAATACTTGTGATATACATTATTTAGCTACAACTGCATGCGAAACAAACGAGTTAGCTTCAAATCCATGCGAAACACATGATTTAGCTTCAAATCAGTGTGAAGTAGAAGGCTTAGCATCAAATCCCATGCGAATCAAATGGTTTAGATTCAAATACTTGTGATATACATGATTTAGCTTCAAATACTTGCGATATAAGTGATATAGCTTCGAAAGCAGTTAGAAACAAACGAGGTAGCTTCAATTCCATGCGAAACAAATGATTTAGCTTCAAATCAATGCGAAGTAGAGGGATTAGCTTCAAATCCATGCGAAACAAATGGTTTAGCTACAAATACTTGTGATATACATTATTTAGCTGCAACTGCATGCGAAACAAACGAGTCAGCTTCAAATACATGGGAAGCACATGATTTAGCTTCAAATCAATGCGATGTAGAAGGTTTAGCTTCAAATCCATGCGATACACAAGATTTATCTTCAAATCAATGCGATGTAGAAGGTTAAGCTTCAAATCCATGCGACACATATGATTTAGCTTCAAATCAATGCGAAGTAGATGGCATAGCTTCAAATTCATGCGAAACAAATGGTTTAGCTACAAATACTTGTGATATACATTATTTAGCTACAACTGCATGCGAAACAAACGAGTTTGCATCAAATCCATGCGAAACACACGATTTAGCTTCAAATCAATGCGATGTAGAAGGTTTAGCTTCAAATCCAAGCGAAACATATGATTTAGCTTCAAATACTTGCGATATAAGTGAAATAGATTCAAATACAGGCGAAACGAACGAGTTAGCTTCAAATCCATGCGAAACACATGATTTATCTTCAAATCAATGTGAAGTAGAAGGCTTAGCATCAAATCCCATGCGAATCAAACGGTTTAGATTCAAATACTTGTGATGTACATGATTTAGCTTCAACTGCATGCGACACAAACGAGTTAGCTTCAAATCCATGCGAAACACATGCTTCAGCTGCAAATCATTGCGATGTAGAAGGTTTAGCTTCAAATCCGTGCCAAACACTTGATTTAGCTTCAAATCCATGGGATGTAGGAGGTTTAGCTTCAAATCCATGAGAAACAAATGATTTAGCTTCAGATACTTGCGATATAAATGATATAGATTCAACTGCATGCGAAAAAAACGATTCAGCTTCAAATCCAAGTGAAACACATGATTTAGTTGCAAATCAATGCGATGTAGAGGGTTTAGCTTCAAATCCATGCGATACACAAGATTTAACTTCAAATCAATGCGATGTAGAAAGTTCAGCTTCAAATCCATGCGACGCACATGATTTAGCTTCAAATACTTGCGATATAAGTGATATAGCTTCAACTGCATGCAAAACAAACGAGTTACCTTCAAATCCACGCGAAACACATGATTTAGCTTCAAATCAATGCGATGTAGAAGGTTTAGCATCAAATCCCATACGAATCAAATGGTTTATATTCAAATACTTGTGATATACATGATTTAGCTTCAACTGCATGCGACACAATCGAGTTAGCTTCAAATCCATGCGAAACACATGATTCATCTGCAAATCATTGCGATGTAGAAGGTTTAGCTTCAAATCCATGCCAAACACTTGATTTAGCTTCAAATCCATGGGATGTAGGAGGTTTAGCTTCAAATCCATGAGAAACAAATGATTTCGCTTCAGATACTTGGGATATAAATGATATAGATTCAACTGCATGCGAAAAAAACGATTCAGCTTCAAATCCAAGGGAAACACATGATTTAACTTCAAATCAATGCGAAGTAAAAGGCTTAGCTTCAAATCCATGCGAAACGAATGATTTAGCATCAAATACTTGCGAATATAAGTGATATAGCTTCAAATGCAGGCGAAACAAACGAGTTAGCTTCAGATCCATGCGAAACACATGATTTAGCTTCAAATCAATGCGATGTAGAAGGTTTAGCTTCAAATCCATGCGATACACAAGATTTAGCTTCAAATCAATGCGATGTAGAAGGTTAAGCTTCAAATCCATGCGACACATATGGTCTAGCTTCAAATACTTGCGATATAAGTGATATAGCTTCAAAAGCTGGAGCAACAAACGAGGTAGCTTCAATTTCATGCGAAACAAATGATTTAGCTTCAAATCAATGCGAATTAGAGCGATTAGCTTCAAATCCATGCGAAACACATATGATTTAGCTTCAAATACTTGCGATATAAATGAAGTAACTTCAAATGCTGAGGATACAATCAAGTTAGCTTCAAATCCATGCAAAACACATGATTAAGCTTCAAATCCATGGGCAACACATGATTTAGGTTCATTGTCATGGTAAACACATGATTTAGCTTCACATACATGCGAAACAAATGGTTTAGCTTCAAATACTTGTCATATACATGATTTAGCTTCATCTGCATGCGACACAAACGAGTTAGCTTCAAATCCATGCGAAACACATGATTCAGATGCAAATCAATGCGATGTAGAAGGTTTAGCTTCAAATCCATGCCAAACACATGATTTAGCTTCAAATCCATGGGATGTAGAAGGTTTAGCTTCAAATGCATGCGAAACGAATGATTTAGCATCAAATACTTGCGAATATAAGTTATATAACTTCAAATGCAGGCGAAACAAACGAGTTATCTTCAGATCCATGCGAAATACATGATTTAGTTGCAAATCAATGCGATGTAGAGGGTTTAGCATCAAATCCATGCGATACACAAGATTTAGCTACAAATCAATGCGATGTGGAAAGTTCAGCTTCAAATCCATGCGACGCACATGATTTAGCTTCAAATACTTGCGATATAAATGATATATTTTCAAATGCAGGCGAAACAAAAGAGTTAGATTGAAATCCATGGAAACACCTGATTTAGTTTCAAATCAATGCTAGGTAGAAGGCTTAGCTTCAAATACATGAGAAACACATGATTTAGCTTGATAGGAATGCGAAGTAGTAGGCTTATCTTCAAATGAATACGAAGCAACTGGTTTATCTTCAAATACTTGTGATATTCATGATTGAACTTCTACTGCAAACGAATCAAACGAGTCAGCTTCAAAATCCATGCGAAACACATGATTTAGGTTCAAAACAATACGAAGTAGAAGACTTGGCTTCAAATCCATGCGAAACAAATCATTTAGGTTCAGATACTTGCGATATCAGTGATGTAGCTTCAAATGCAGGCGAAACAAATGAGTTAGCTTCAAATCTATGCGAAACGCATGGTTTAGCTTCAAATCAACGCGAAGTAGAAGGCTAAGCTTCATATACATGAGAAACAAATGATTTAGCTTAGGATAATTGCGATATAAGCGATATAGCTTCACATGCAGCCGAAACCAACGAGTTAGCATCAAACACAAGGGAAACACATGATTTAGCTTCAAATCAATGCGAAGTAGAAGGCTTATCTCCAAATCCTTGCGACACAAAGGATTTAGCTTCAAGTATTTGCGATATAAATGATATAGCTTCAAATGCAGACGAAACAAATGAGTTAGCTCCAAAACCATGCGAATCAAATGATTTAGCTTAAAATCAGTGCGAAGTAGAAGGCTTAGCTTCAAATCCATATGACAAAAATGATTTGGCTTCAAATACTTGCGATATAAATGATATAGCTTCAAATGCCGGCGAAACACTTGATTTAGCTTCGAATGAGTGCGAAGTAGAAGGCATAGCTTCAAATCCATGGGAATCAAATGGCTCCGCTTCAAATACTTGTGATATATATGATTTAGCTTCAACTGCATGCGAAAGAAGCGAGTTAGCTTCAAATCCAAGCGAAACACATGATTTTGCTTCAAATCAATGCGAAGTTCAAGGCTTAGATTCAAATCCATGCGAAGCACATGATATAGCTTCAAATCAATGCGAAGTAGAAGGCTTAGCTTCCAATACATGGGAAACAAATGATTTAGCTTCAGATAATTGCGATATAAGTGATACAGCTTCAAATGCAGGCGAAACGAACGAGTTAGCAACAAATCCATGGGATGTAGATGATTTAGCTTCAAATCCATGCGAAACACACTATGTAGCTGCAAATCAGTGCGAAGTAGAAGGCTCAGGTTCAAATCCATGCGATTCAAATGGTTCATCTTCAAATACTTGTGAAAGACATGATTTAGCTTCAACTGCATGCGAAACAAACGAGTTAGCTTCAAATCAATGCGATGTAGAAGGTTTAGCTTCAAATCAATGCGAAGTAGAGGGCTTAGCTTCAAATCCATGCGAAACAAATGGTTTAGTTACAAATACTTGTGATATACACTATTTAGCTACAACTGCTTGCGAAACAAACGAGTTAGCTTCAAATACATGGGAAACACATGATTTAGCTTCAAATCAATGCGATGTAGAGGGTTTAGCTTCAAATCCATGCGATACACAAGATTTAGTTTCAAATCAATGCGATGTAGAAAGTTCAGCTTCAAATCCATGCGACGCACATGATTTAGCTTCAAATACTTGCGATATAAGTGATATAACTTCAAAATCTGGAGGAACAAACGAGGTAGCTTCAATTCCATGCGAAACAAATGATTTAGCTTCAAATCAATTCGAAGTAGAGGGCTTAGCTTCAAATCCATGCCAAACACATGATTTAGCTTCAAATCCATGAGATGTAGAAGGTTTTGCTTCAAATCCATGAGAAACAAATGATTTAGCTTCAGATACTTGCGATATAAATGATATAGATTCAACTGTATGCGAAAAAAACGATTCAGCTTCAAATCCAAGGGAAACACATGATTTAACTTCAAATCAATGCGAAGTAAAAGGGTTAGCTTCAAACCCAAGCGAAACGAATGATTTAGCAACAAATACTTGCGAATATAAGTGATATAGCTTCAAATGCAGGCGAAACAAACGAGTTAGCTTCAAATCCAAGCGAAACACTTGAATTAGCTTCAAATCAATGCGATGTAGATGGATTAGCTTCAAATCCATGCGAAACAAATGATTTAGGTTCAGATACTTGCGAAATAAGTGATATAGCATCATATGCATGTGAAACAAACGAGTTAGATACAAATCCATGTGAAACACATGAATTAGCTTCAAATCAATGCGATGAAGAAGGTTTAGCTTCAAATCCGCCCGAAACAAATGATTTAGCTTCAAATACTTGCGATATAAGTGATATAGCTTCAAATGCAGGCGAAACAAAAGAGTTAGCTTCAAATCCATGCAAAACACATGATTAAGCTTCAAATCAATGCGAAGTAGAAGGCTTAGCTTCAAATCCATGCGATCTAGAAGGTTTAGCTTCAAATCCATGCGAAACAAATGATTTAGCTTCAAATCAATGCGAAGTAGAAGGCTTAGCTTCAAATCCATGCGAAACAAATGGATAAGATACAAATGCTTGTGATATACATTATTTAGCTACAACTGCATGCGAAACATACGAGTTAGCTCCAAATCCATGCGAAACACATGATTTAGCTGCAAATCAATGCGATGTAGAAGGTTTAGCTTCAAATCCATGCGATCTAGAAGGTTTAGCTTCAAATCCATGCGAAACAAATGATTTAGCTTCAAATCAATGCGAAGTAGAAGGCTTAGCTTCAAATCCATGCGAAACAAATGGATAAGATACAAATGCTTGTGATATACATTATTTAGCTACAACTGCATGCGAAACAAACGAGTTAGCTCCAAATCCATGCGAAACACATGATTTAGCTGCAAATCAATGCGATGTAGAACGTTTAGCTTCAAATCCATGCGATCTAGAAGGTTTAGCTTCAAATCCATGCGAAACAAATGATTTAGCTTCAAATCAATGCGAAGTAGAAGGCTTAGCTTCAAATCCATGCGAAACAAATGGGTAACATACAAATGCTTGTGATATACATTATTTAGCTACAACTGCATGCGAAACAAACGAGTTAGCTTCAAATCCATGCGAAACACATGGTTTGGCTTCAAATCAATGCGATGTAGAAGGTTTAGCTTCAAATCCATGCGATTTACACGATTTAGATTCAAATCAATGCGATGTAGAAGGTTCAGCTTCAAATCCATGCGAAACACATGATTTAGCTTCAAACACTTGGGATATGGGTGGTGTAGCTTCAACTGCATGCAAAACAGACGAGTGAACTTCAAATCCATGCTATACACATGATTTAGTTGCAACTCAATGCGATGTAGAAGGTTTAGCTTCAAATCCATGCGATACACAAGATTTAGCTTCAAATCAATGCGATGTACAAGTTTCAGCTTCAAATGCAAGCGACCCATATGATTTAGATTCAAATACTTGCGATATAAGTAATATAGCATCAAAAGCTGGAGGAACAAACGAGTGAGCTTCAAATCCATGCGAAACACATGATTTAGCTTCAAATAAATGCGATGTAGAAGGTTTAGCTTCAAATACTTGCGATATAAATGAAGTAACTTCAACTGCAGAGGATACAATCAAGTTAGCTTCAAATCCATGCAAAACACATGATTAAGCTTCAAAAACATGGGATGTAGAAGGTTTAGCTCCAAATCCATGAGAAACAATTGATTTAGCTTCAGATACTTGCGATACAAATGATATAGATTCAACTGTATGCGAAAAAAACGATTCAGCTTCAAATCCAAGGGAAACACATGATTTAACTTCAAATCAATGCGAAGTAAAATGGTTAGCTTCAAACCCAAGCGAAACGAATGATTTAGCAACAAATACTTGCGAATATAAGTGATATAGCTTCAAATGCAGGCGAAACAAACGTGTTAGCTTCAAATCCAAGCGAAACAGATGGTTTAACTTCAAATCAATGCGAAGTAGAAGACGTAGCTTCAAATCCATGCGGAACAAATGGTTATGCTTCAAAAACTTGTGATATATGTGATATAGTTTCAACTGCAGGCGAAACAAACGAGTTATCTTCAAATCCACGCGAAACACATGATTTAGCTTCAAATCAATTTGATGTAGAAGGTTTAGCTTCAAATCCATGCGAAACAAATGATTTAGCTTCAAATCCATGCGAAACGAATGATTTAGCATAAAATACTTGCGGATATAAGTGATATAGCTTCAAATGCAGGCGAAACAAACGAGTTAGCTTCAGATCCATGCGAAACACATGATTTAGTTGCAAATCAATGCGATCTAGAAGGTTTAGCGTCAAATCCATGCGACAGACAAGATTTAGCTTCAAATCAATGCGATGTAGAAAGTTCAGCTTCAAATCCATGCGACACATATGATTTAGCTTCAACTACTTGCGATATAAGTGATATAGCTTCAAAAGCAGGAGGAACAAACGAGGTAGCTTCAATTCCATGCGAAACAAATGATTTAGCTTCAAATCAATGCGAAGTAGAGGGCTTAGCTTCAAATCCATGCGTAACAAATGGTTTAGCTACAAATACTTGTGATATACATTATTTAGCTACAACTGCATGCGAAACAAACGAGTTAGCTTCAAATACATGGGATACACATGATTTAGCTTCAAATCAATGCGATGTAGAGGGTTTAGCTTCAAATCCATGCGATACACAAGATTTAGCTTCAAATCAATGCGATGTAGAAAGTTCAGCTTCAAATCCATGCGACGCACATGATTTAGCTTCAAATACTTGCGATATAAGTGATATAACTTCAAAATCTAGAGGAACAAACGAGGTAGCTTCAATTCCATGCGAAACAAATGATTTAGCTTCAAATCAATGCGAAGTAGAGGGCTTAGCTTCAAATCCATGCGAAACAAATGGTTTAGCTACAAATACTTGTGATATACATTATTTAGCTACTACTGCATGCGAAACAAACGAGTTAGCTTCAAATACATGGGATACACATGATTTAGCTTCAAATCAATGCGATGTAGAAGGTTTAGCTTCAAATCCATGCGAAACAAATGGTTTAGCTACAAATACTTGTGATATACATTATTTAGCTACAACTGCATGCGAAACAAACGAGTTAGCTTCAAATCCATGCGAAACACATGGTTTAGCTTCAAATCAATGCGATGTAGAAGGTTTAGCTTCAAATCCATGCGATTTACACGATTTAGATTCAAATCAATGCGATGTAGAAGGTTCAGCTTCAAATCCATGCGAAACACATGATTTAGCTTCAAACACTTGGGATATGGGTGGTGTAGCTTCAACTGCATGCAAAACAGACGAGTGAACTTCAAATCCATGCTATACACATGATTTAGTTGCAACTCAATGCGATGTAGAAGGTTTAGCTTCAAATCCATGCGATACACAAGATTTAGCTTCAAATCAATGCGATGTACAAGTTTCAGCTTCAAATGCAAGCGACCCATATGATTTAGCTTCAAATACTTGCGATATAAGTAATATAGCATCAAAAGCTGGAGGAACAAACGAGTGAGCTTCAAATCCATGCGAAACACATGATTTAGCTTCAAATAAATGCGATGTAGAAGGTTTAGCTTCAAATACTTGCGATATAAATGAAGTAACTTCAACTGCAGAGGATACAATCAAGTTAGCTTCAAATCCATGCAAAACACATGATTAAGCTTCAAAAACATGGGATGTAGAAGGTTTAGCTCCAAATCCATGAGAAACAAATGATTTAGCTTCAGATACTTGCGATACAAATGATATAGATTCAACTGTATGCGAAAAAAACGATTCAGCTTCAAATCCAAGGGAAACACATGATTTAACTTCAAATCAATGCGAAGTAAAATGGTTAGCTTCAAACCCAAGCGAAACGAATGATTTAGCAACAAATACTTGCGAATATAAGTGATATAGCTTCAAATGCAGGCGAAACAAACGTGTTAGCTTCAAATCCAAGCGAAACAGATGGTTTAACTTCAAATCAATGCGAAGTAGAAGACGTAGCTTCAAATCCATGCGGAACAAATGGTTATGCTTCAAAAACTTGTGATATATGTGATATAGTTTCAACTGCAGGCGAAACAAACGAGTTATCTTCAAATCCACGCGAAGCACATGATTTAGCTTCAAATCAATTTGATGTAGAAGGTTTAGCTTCAAATCCATGCGAAACAAATGATTTAGCTTCAAATCCATGCGAAACGAATGATTTAGCATAAAATACTTGCGAATATAAGTGATATAGCTTCAAATGCAGGCGAAACAAACGAGTTAGCTTCAGATCCATGCGAAACACATGATTTAGTTGCAAATCAATGCGATCTAGAAGGTTTAGCGTCAAATCCATGCGACAGACAAGATTTAGCTTCAAATCAATGCGATGTAGAAAGTTCAGCTTCAAATCCATGCGACACATATGATTTAGCTTCAACTACTTGCGATATAAGTGATATAGCTTCAAAAGCAGGAGGAACAAACGAGGTAGCTTCAATTCCATGCGAAACAAATGATTTAGCTTCAAATCAATGCGAAGTAGAGGGCTTAGCTTCAAATCCATGCGTAACAAATGGTTTAGCTACAAATACTTGTGATATACATTATTTAGCTACAACTGGATGCGAAACAAACGAGTTAGCTTCAAATACATGGGATACACATGATTTAGCTTCAAATCAATGCGATGTAGAGGGTTTAGCTTCAAATCCATGCGATACACAAGATTTAGCTTCAAATCAATGCGATGTAGAAAGTTCAGCTTCAAATCCATGCGACGCACATGATTTAGCTTCAAATACTTGCGATATAAGTGATATAACTTCAAAATCTAGAGGAACAAACGAGGTAGCTTCAATTCCATGCGAAACAAATGATTTAGCTTCAAATCAATGCGAAGTAGAGGGCTTAGCTTCAAATCCATGCGAAACAAATGGTTTAGCTACAAATACTTGTGATATACATTATTTAGCTACTACTGCATGCGAAACAAACGAGTTAGCTTCAAATACATGGGATACACATGATTTAGCTTCAAATCAATGCGATGTAGAAGGTTTAGCTTCAAATCCATGCGAAACAAATGGTTTAGCTACAAATACTTGTGATATACATTATTTAGCTACAACTGCATGCGAAACAAACGAGTTAGCTTCAAATACATGGGGTACACATGATTTAGCTTCAAATCAATGCGATGTAGAGGGTTTAGCTTCAAATCCATGCGATACACAAGATTTAGCTTCAAATCAATGCGATGTAGAAAGTTCAGCTTCAAATCCATGCGACGCACATGATTTAGCTTCAAATACTTGCGATATAAGTGATATAGCTTCAAAAGCAGGAGGAACAAACGAGGTAGCTTCAATTCCACGCGAAACAAATGATTTAGCTTCAAATCAATGCGAAGTAGAAGGCTTAGCTTCAAATCCATGCAAACAAATGGTTTAGCTACAAATACTTGTGATATACATTATTTAGCTACAACTGCATGCGAAACAAACGAGTTAGCTTAAAATCCATGCGAAAGACATGATTCAGCATCAAATCAGTGTGAAGTAGAAGGCTTAGCATCAAACCCCATGCGGATCAAATGGATTAGATTCAAATACTTGTGATATACATGATTTAGCTTAAACTGCATTCGACACAAACGAGTTAGCTTCAAATCCATGCGAAACACATGATGCAGATGCAAATCAATGCGATGTAGAAGGTTTAGCTTCAAATCCATGCAAAACACGTGATTTAGCCCCCTATTAATGCGAAGTAGAAGGCTTAGCTTCAAATCTATACGAAACAAATGGTTTAGCTTCAAATACTTGTGATATACGTTATTTAGATTTAACTGCATGCGCAACGAACGAGTTAGCTTCAAATCCATGCGAAACACATAATTTAGCTTCAAATCTATGCGAAGTATCAGGTTTAAATTTAAATCCATGCGAAACACAATATTCAGCGTCAAATCAATGCGAAGTAGAAGGCAGAGCATCAAAACCATGCGATACAAATGGTTTAGCTTCAAATACTTGTGATATACATGATTTAGCTTCAACTGCATTCGAAGCAAACGAGTTAGCTCCAAATCCACGCGAAACACATGATTTAACTTGAAATCAGTGCGAAGTAGAAGGCTTAGCTTCAAATCCATGCGAATCTAATGGTTCGGCTTCAAATACATGTGAAATGCATGATTTAGCTTCAACTGCATGCGAAACAACGAGTTACCTTAAAATCCACGCGAAACACATAATTTAGCTTCAAATCAGTGCGAAGTAGCAGGTTTAGCTTCAAATCCATGCGAAACAATTGATTGAGCTTCCTACACTTGGGATATAGGTGATATAGCTTCAACTGCATGCGAAACAAATGAGTTACATTCAAATCCAAACGAAACACATGATTTAGCTTCAAATCAATGCGATGTAGAAGGCTTAGATTCAAATCCATGCAAAACACGTGATTTAGGATCCAATCAATGCCAAGTAGAAGGCTTAGCTTCAAATCCGTGCGAATCAATTGTTTAGCTGCAAATACTTGTGATATACATGATTTAGTTTCAACTGCATGCGAAACAAACGAGTTAGCTTCAAATCGATGCGAAACACAATATTTAGCGTCAAATCAATGCGAAGTAGAAGGCAGAGCTTCAAATCCATGCGATACAAATGGTTTAACTTCAAATACTTGGAATATACATGATTTAGCTTCAACTGTATTCGAAGCAAACGAGTTAGCTCCAAATCCACGCGAAACACGTGATTTAACTTCAAATCAGTGCGAAGTAGAAGGCTTAGCTTCAAATCCATGCGAAACAAATGATTTAGCTACAAATACTTGTGATATACATTATTTAGCTACAACTGCATGCGAAACAAACGAATTAGCTTCAAATCCATGCGAAACACATGATTTAGCTTAAAATCAATGCGATGTAGAAGGTTTAGCTTCAAATCCATGCGAAACAAATGAATCAGCTTCAAACACTTGGGATATAGGCGGTATAGCTCCAACTGCATGCGAAACAAACGAGTTACCTTCAAATCCACGCGACACATGAGTTAGCTTCAAATCAATGCGATGTAGAAGGTTTAGCTTCAAATCCATGTGAAACAAATGATTGGGCTTCAAACACTTGGGTTAAAGGTGACATAGCTTCAACTGCATGCGACACAAACGAGTTACCTTCAAATCCACGCGAAACACATGAATTGGTACAAATAAATGCGATGTAGATGGTTTAGCTTCAAATCCAAGCGAAACACATGATTTAGCTTCAAATACTTGCGATATAAGTGATATAGATTCAAATACAGACGAAACGAACGAGTAAGCTTCAAATCCATGCGAAACACATGATTCATTTGCAAATCAATGCGATGTAGAAGGTTTAGCTTCAAATCCATGCCATACACGTGATTTAGCTTCCAATTAATGCGAAGTAGAAGGCTTAGCTTCAAATGCATGCGAAACAAATGGTTTAGTTTCAAATACTTTTGATATACGTTATTTAGATTTAACTGTATGCGCAACGAACGAGTTAGCTTCAAATCCATGCGAAACACATGATTTAGCAGCAAATCAATGCGATGTAGAAGGTTTAGCTCCAAATACATGCGAAACAAATGGTTTAGCTTCAAATACTTTTGATATACGTTATTTAGATTTAACTGTACGCGCAACGAACGAGTTAGCTTCAAATCCATGCGAAAGACATGATTCAGCATCAAATCAGTGTGAAGTAGAAGGCTTAGCATCAAATCCCATGCGAATCAAACGGTTTAGATTCAAATACTTGTGATATACATGATTTAGCTTAAACTGCATGCGACACAATCGATTTACCTTCAAATCCACGCGAAACACATGAGTTAGCTTCAAATCAATGCGATGTAGAAGGCTTAGCTTCAAATTCAAGCGAAACACATGATTTAGCTTCAAATACTTGCGATATAAGTGATATAGTTTCAAATGCAGGTGAAACGAACGAGTTAGCTTCAAATCCATGCGATGTAGAAGGTTTAGCTTCAAATCGATGCGGAACAAATGACTTAGCTGCAAATCAATGCGATGTAGAAGGCTTAGCTTCAAATCCATGCAAAACACGTGATTTAGGATCCAATCAATGCGAAGTAGAGGTCTTAGCTTCAAATCCATGCGATACAAATGGTTTAGCTACAAATACTTGTGATATACATTATTAAGCTACAACTGCATGCGAAACAAACGAGTTACCTTCAAATCCACGCGAAACGCATGATTTAGCTTCAAATCAATGCGATGTAGAAGGCTTAGCTTCAAATCCATGCCAAACACGTGATTTAGGATCCAATCAATGCGAAGTAGAAGGCTTAGCTTCAAATCCATGCGAAACAAATGGTTTAGCTTCAAATACTTGCGATATAAGTAATATAGCTTCAAATGCAGACAAAACAAAAGAGTTAGCTTCAAATCCAAGCGGAACTCATGATTTAGCATCAGATCAATGCGATGTAGAAGGTTTAGCGTCAAATCCAAGCGAAACACATGACCTAGCTTCAAATCAATGCAATGTAGAAGGTTTAGCTTCAAATCCACGCGAAACAAATGATTTAGCTTCAAATCACTGTTGAAGTAGAAGGCTTAGCTTCAAAACCATGCGGAACAAATGAGTTAGCTTCAAATACTTGTGATATAAGTGATATAGATTCAACTGCAGGCAAAAGAAACGAGTTAGCTTCAAATCCATGCGAAACAAATGATTTTTCTTCAAATACTTGCGATAAAAGTGATATAGCATCAAATGCAGGCAATTAAAACAAGTTAGCTTCAATTCCATGCGAATCACATGATTAAGTTTCAATTCAATTCCTAGTAGGAGAATTCGCTTCAAATCCATGCGAAACTTCAAATGCAGACGAAACACACGATAGGCTTCAAATCCATGCGAAGCAAATGATTTAGTTTCAAGTCAATTCTTAGTAGAAGGATTAGCTTCAAATCCATGCGAAACAAATGATTTAGCTTCAAATACTTTCGGTACAAATGATGTAGACTCAAATGCAGACAGAACAAACGAGTTAGCTTCAGATCCATGCAAAACACATAATTTATCTGCATTTCAATGCCAAGTAGAAGGGTTAGCTTCAAATCTATGCGATACACTAGATTTAGCTTCAAATCAATGCGATGTAGAAGGTTCAGCTTCAAATCAATACGACGCAAATGATTTACATTCAAATACTTGCAATATACATGATTTAGCTTCTACTGCATGCGAAACAACGAGTTACCTTCAAATCCACGCGAAACACATAATTTAGCTTCAAATCAATGCGAAGTAGCAGGTTTAGCTTCAAATCCATGCGAAACAAATGATTGAGCTTCCTACACTTGGGATATAGGTGACATAGCTTCAGCTGCATGCGAAACAAATGAGTTACATTCAAATCCAAGCGAAACACATAATTTAGCTTCAAATCAATGCGATGTAGAAGGTTTAGCTTCAAATCCAAGCGAAACACATGATTTAGCTTCCAATACTTGCGATATAAGTGATATAGTTTCAAATGCAGGAGAAACGAACGAGTTAGCTTCAAATCCATGCGAAACACATGATTCAGCTGCAAATCAATGCGATGTAGAAGGCTTAGCTTCAAATCCATGCAAAACACGTGATTTAGGATCCAATCAATGCGAAGTAGAAGTCTTAGCTTCAAATCCATGGGATGTAGAAGGTTTAGCTTCAAATCCATGCGTAAAACATTATTTAGCTGCAAATCAGTGCGAAGTAGAAGGCTCAGGTTCAAATCGATGCGATTCAAATGGTTCATCTTCAAATACTTGTGAAAGACATGATTTCGCTTCAACTGCATGCGAAACAAACGAGTTAGCTTCAAATCAATGCGATGTAGAAAGTTTAGCTTCAAATCCATGCGACACATATGATTTAGCTTCAAATACTTGCGATATAAGTGATATAGATTCAAAAGCTGGAGGAACAAACGAGGTAGCTTCAATTCCATGCGAAACAAATGATTTAGCTTCAAATCAATGCGAAGTAGAAGGCTTAGCTTCAAATCCATGCGAAACAAATGGTTTAGCTACAAATACTTGTAATATACATTATTTAGCTACGAACAGCATGCGAAACAAACGAGTTAGCTTCAAACCAATGTGAAACACACGATTTAGCTTCAAATCAATACGAAGTAGAAGACTTAGCTTCAAATCCATGCGAAACAAATATGGTTTGGCTTCAAATACTAGCGATATAAATGAAGTAACTTCAAATGCAGAGGATACAATCAAGTTAGCTTCAAAACCATGCAAAACACATGATCAAGCTTCAAATCCATGGGCAACAAATGATTTAGGTTCATTGTCATGGTAAACACATGATTTAGCTTCACATAAATGCGAAACAAATGGTTTAGTTTCAAATACTTGAAATATACATGATATAGCTTCAACTGCATGCGAAACAAACGAGTTACCTTCAAATCCACGCGAAACACATGATTTAGCTTAAAATCAATGCGATGTAGAAGGTTTAGCTTCAAATCCATGCGAAACACATGATTCAGCTGCAAATCAATGCGATGTAGAAGGCTTAGCTTCAAATCCATGCAAAACACGTGATTTAGGATCCAATCAATGCGAAGTAGAGGGCTTAGCTTCAAATCCATGCGATACAAATGGTTTAGCTACAAATACTTGTGATATACATTATTAAGCTACAACTGCATGCGAAACAAACGAGTTACCTTCAAATCCACGCGAAACACATGATTTAGCTTCAAATCAATGCGATGTAGAAGGCTTAGCTTCAAATCCATGCAAAACACGTGATTTAGGATCCAATCAATGCGAAGTAGAAGGCTTAGCTTCAAATCCATGCGAAACAAATGGTTTAGCTTCAACTACTTGTGATATACATGATTTAGCTTCAACTGCATGCGAAACAAACGAGCGAACTTCAAATACATACGAAAAACATGATTTAGCTTCGAACCAATGCGATGGAGACGGTTTAGCTTCAAATCCGCGCGACACAAATGATTTACATTCAAATACTTGTGATATACGTGATATAGCTTCAAATGCAGGAGGGACAAATGAGTTAGCTTCAAATCTATGCGAAACACATGATTTAGCTGCAAATACTTGTGATATAAGCGATATAGCTTCAAATGCTGGCGAAACAAACGAGTTAGCTTCAAATCCATGTGAAACAAATCATTTAGCTTCAAATCCATGCGAAACACATGATTTAGCTGCAAATTAATGCGATGTAGAAGGTCTAGCTTCAAATCCATGCGAAACAAATGATTTGGCTTCTGATACTTGCGATATAAGTGATATAGCTTCAAATGCAGTCGAAACAACCGAGTTAGCTTCAAATCCATGCGAAACACATGATTTATATGCAAATCAATGCGACGTAGAAGTCTTAGCTTCAAATCCATGCGGAACAAATGATTTAGCTTCAAATAATTGTGATATAAGTGATATACATTCAACTGCAGGCGTAACAAACGAGTTAGCTTCAAATACATGCGAAACATATGATTTAGCTTCAAGTACTTGCGATATAAATGATATCGCTTCAAATACAGGCGACACAAACGAGATAGCTTCAAATCCATTCAAAACACATGATTTAGCTTCAAATCCAAGCGAAACACATGATATAGCTTCAAATCAATGCGATGTAAAAGGTTTAGCTTCAAATCCGTGCGAAGCAAATGTTTTTGGCATCAAATACTTGCGATGTAAGTGATATAGCTTCAATGCAGGCCAAACAGACGAGTTAGCTCCAAATCCATGAGAAACACATGATTTAGCTTCAAATCAATGCGAAGTAGAGGGCTTAGCATCAAATCCATGCGAAACGAATGATCTAGATTCATATCAATACGAAGTAGAAGGCTTAGCTTCAAATCCATGCGACACAACTGATTGAGCATCAAATACTTGCGATATAAATGATATAGCTTCAAATGCAGGCGAAGCAAACGAGTTAGCTTCAAATCCAAGCGAAACACATGACTTAGCTTCAAATCAATGCGATGTAGAAGGTTTAGCTTCGAATCTGTGCGAAACAAATGATTTAGCTTCAAATACTCTCGATATTAGTGATATAGCTTCAAATGCATACGAATCAAACGAGTTAGCTTCAAATCCATGCGAAACACATGATTTAGCTTCAAATCAATGCGATGTAGAAGGTTTAGCTTCAAATCCAAGCGAAACACATATGATTTAGCTTCAAATACTTGCGATACAAATGAAGTAACTTCAAATGCTGAGGATACCATCAAGTTAGATTCAAATCCATGCAAAACACATGATTAAGCTTCAAATCCATGGGCATCACATGATTTAGGTTCATTGTCATGGTAAACACATGATTTAGCTTCACATACATGCGAAACAAATGGTTTAGCTTCTAATACTTGTCATATACATGATATAGCTCCAACTGCATGCGAAACAAACGAGTTAGCTTCAAATCCATGCGAATCAAATGGTTTAGATTCAAATACTTGTGATATACATGATTTAGCTTCAACTGCATGCGACACAAACAAGTTAGCTTCAAATCCATGCGAAACACATGATTCAGATGCAAATCAATGCGATGTAGAAGGTTTAGCTTCAAATCCATGGGATGGAGAAGGTTTAGCTTCAAATCCATGAGAAACAAATGATTTAGCTTCAGATACTTGCGATATAAGTGATATCGCTTCAAAAGCTTGAGGAACAAACGAGGTAGCTTCAATTCTATGCGAAACATATGATTTAGCTTCAAATCAACGCGAAATAGAAGGCTTAGATTCCTAATCCATGCGAAACAAATGGTTTAGCTACAAATACTTGTGATATACAATATTTTGCTACAACTGCATGCGAAACAAACGAGTGAGCTTCAAATCCACGCGAAACACATGAGTTAGCTACAAATCAATGCGATGTAGAACGTTTAGCTCTAAATCCATGCGAAACCAATGATTTAGCTTCAAATCAATGCGATGTAGAAGGTTTAGCTTCAAATCAATGCGAAACAAATGATTGAGCTTCAAACACTTGAGATAAAGGTGATATAGCTTCAACTGCATGCGAAACAAACGAGTTACCTTCAAATCCACGCGAAACATATGGTTTAGCTTCAAATCAATGCGATGTAGAAGGTTTAGCTTCCTAATCCATGCGAAACAAATGATTTAGCTTCAAATCAATGCGAAGTAGAAGGCTTAGCTTCAAATCCATGCGAAACAAATGGTTTAGCTACAAATACTTGTGACATACATTATTTAGCTACAACTGCATGCGAAACAAACGAGTTAGCTTCAAATCCATGCAAAACACGTGATTTAGCTTCAAATCAGTGCGATGTAGAAGGTAGAGCTTCAAATCCATGCGACACATATGATTTAGCTTCAAATACTTGCGATATAAATGAAGTAACTTCAAATGCAGAGGATACAATCAAGTTAGCTTCAAATCCATGCAAAAGACATGATTACGCTTCAAATCCATGGGCAACACATGATTTAGGATCATTGTCATGGTAAACACATGACTTAGCTTCACATACATGCGAAACAAATGGTTTAGATTCAAATACTTGTGATATACATGATTTACCTTCAACTGCATGCGACACAAACGAGTTAGTTTCAAATCCATGCGAAACACATGATTCAGCTGCAAATCAATGCGATGTAGAAGGTTTAGCATCAAATCCATGCCAAACACATGATTTAGCTTCAAATCCATGGGATCTAGAAGGTTTAGCTTCAAATCCATGCGAAACGAATGATTTCGCATCAAATACTTGCGAATATAAGTGATATAGCTTCAACTGCATGCGAAACAAACGAGTTACCTTCAAATGCACGAGAAACACATGATTTAGCTTCAAATCAATGCGATGTAGATGGTTAGCATCAAATCCAAACGAAACACATGATTTAGCTTCAAATACTTGCGGTATAAGTGATGTAGATTCAACTGCAGGCGAAATGAACGAGTTAGCTTCAAATCAATACGAAGTAGAAGGCTTAGCTTCAAATTCATGCGAAACGAAAGATTTTGCTTCAAATCCATGCGAAACAAATGGTTTAGCTTCAAATACTTGTGATATACGTTATTTAGATTTAACAGCATGGGCAACGAACCAGTTAGCTTCAAATCCATGCGAAACACACGATTTAGCTGAAAATCAATGCGATGTAGAAGGTTTAGCTTCAAATCCATGCGATACACAAGATTTAGCCTCAAATCAATGCGATGTAGGAGGTTCAGCTTCAAATCCATGCGACACATATGATTTAGCTTCAAATACTTGCGATATAAGTGATATAGCTTCAAAAGCTGGAGGAACAAACGAGGTAGCTTCAATTCCATGTGAAACAAATGATTTAGCTTCAAATCAATGCGAAGTAGAAGGCTTAGCTTCAAATCCATGCGAAACAAATGGTTTAGCTACAAATACTTGCGATATACATTATTAAGCTACAACTGCATGCGAAACAAACGAGTTAGCTACAAATCCATGCGAAACACATGAATTGGTTCAAATGAATGCGATGTAGAAGGTTTAGTTTCAAATCGAAGCGAACCACATGATTTAGCTTCAAATACTTGCGATATAAGTGATATAGATTCAAATACAGGCGAAACGAACGAGTTAGCTTCAAATCCATGCGATACACAAGATTCATTTGCAAATCAATTCGATGTAGAAGGTTCAGCTTCAAATCCATGCGACACATATGATTTAGCTTCAAACATTTGGGATATAGGTGATATAGCTTCAAAAGCAGGAGGAACAAACGAGGTTGCTTCAGTTCTAAGCGAAACAAATGATTTAGCTTCAAATCAATGCGAAGTAGAAGGCTTAGCTTCAAATCCGTGCGAAACAAATGATTTAGCTACAAATACTTGCGATATAAATTATTAAGCTACAACTGCATGCGAAACAAACGAGTTAGCGTCAAATCCATGCGAAACACATGATTTAGGTTCAAATCAATGCGATGTAGAAGGTTTAGCTTCAAATCCATGGAAAACACGTGATTTAGCTTCCTATTAATGCGAAGTAGAAGGCTTAGCTTCAGTTCTATGCGAAACAAATGATTTAGCTTCAAATCAATGCGAAGTAGAAGGCTTAGGTTCAAATCCATGCGAATCAAATTGTTTAGCTTCAAATACATGTGAAATACATTATTTAGATACAACTGCATGCGAAACAAACGAGTTAGCTTCAAATGCACGCGAAACACATGAATTGGTTCAAATGAATGCGATGTAGAAGGTTTAGCTTCAAATCCAAGCGAAACACATGATTTAGCTTCAAATACTTGCGATATAAGTGATATAGATTCAAATACAGGCGAAACGAACGAGTTAGCTACAAATCCATGCGAAACACGTGATTCATTTGCAAATCGATGCGATGTAGAAGGTTCAGCTTCAAGTCCATGCAAAACACGTGATTTAGCTTCCAATTAATGCGAAGTAGAAGGCTTAGCTTCAAATCCATGCGAAACAAATGGTTTAGCTTCAAATACTTGTGATATACGTTATTTAGATTTAACAGTATGCGCAACGAACGAGTTAGCTTCAAATCCATGCGAAACACATGATTTAGCTGCAAATCAATGCGATGTAGAAGGTTTAGATCCAAATCCATGCGAAACAAATGATTTAGCTTCAAACACTTGGGGTATAAGTGATAAGGCTTCAAATGCAGACTAATCAAACGAGTTAGCTTGAAAATCCACGCGATACACATGATTTAGCTTCAAATACTTGCGATATAAGTGATGTAGATTCAACTGCAGGCTAAACGAACGAGTTAGCTTCAAATCCATGCGAAACACATGATTTAGCTTCAAATCAAAGCGATGTAGAAGGTTTAGCTTCAAATCCATGCGATACACAAGATTTAGCTTCAAATCAATTCGATGTAGTAGGTTCAGCTTCAAATCCATGCGACACATATGACTTAGCTTCAAATACTTGCGATATAAGTGATATAGCTTCAAAAGCAGGAGGAACAAACGAGGTAGCTTCAGTTCTATGCGAAACAAATGACTTAGCTTCAAATCAATGCGAAGTAGAAGGCTTAGCTTCAAATCCATGCGAAACAAATGGATAAGTTACAAATGCTTGTGATATAAATTATTAAGCTACAACTGCATGCGAGACAAACGAGTTAGCTTCCAAACCATGCGAAACACATGATTTAGCTTAAAATCAATGCGATGTAGAAGGTTTAGCTTCAAATCCATGTGAAACAAATGATTGAGCTTCACACACTTGGGATATAGGTGCTATAGCTTCAACTGCATGCGAAACAAACGAGTTACCTTCAAATCCACGCGAAACACATGAATTGGTTCAAATGAATGCGATGTAGAAGGTTTAGCTTCAAATCGAAGCGAACCACATGATTTAGCTTCAAATACTTGCGATATAAGTGATATAGATTCAAATACAGGCGAAACGAACGGGTTAGCTTCAAATCCATGCGATACACAAGATTCATTTGCAAATCAATTCGATGTAGAAGGTTCAGCTTCAAATCCATGCGACACATATGATTTAGCTTCAAACACTTGGGATATAGGTGGTATAGCTCCAACTGCATGCGAAACAAACGAGTTACCTTCAAATCCACGCGAAATACATGAGTCAGCTTCAAATCCATGCGACACATATCATTTAGCTTCAAATACTTGCGATATAAGTGATATAGCTTCAAAAGCAGGAGGAACAAACGAGGTTGCTTCAGTTATATGCGAAACAAATGATTTAGCTTCAAATCAATGCGAAGTAGAAGGCTTAGCTTCAAATCCATGCGAAACAAATGATTTAGCTACAAATACTTGTGATATACATTATTTAGCTACAACTGCATGCGAAACAAACGAGTTAGCTTCAAACCCATGCGAAACACATGATTTAGCTTAAAATCAATGCGATGTAGTAGGTTTAGCTTAAAATCCATGCGAAACAAATGATTGAGCTCCAAACACTTGGGATAAAGGTGATATAGCTTCAACTGCATGCGAAACAAATGAGTTACCTTCAAATCCACGCGAAACACATGAATTGATTCAAATGAATGCGATGTAGAAGGTTTAGCTTCAAATCCAAGCGAAACACATGATTTAGCTTCAAATCAATACGAAGTAGAAGGCTTAGCTTCAAATTCATGCGAAACGAAAGATTTTGCTTCAAATCCATGCGAAACAAATGGTTTAGCTTCAAATACTTGTGATATACGTTATTTAGATTTAACAGCATGGGCAACGAACCAGTTAGCTTCAAATCCATGCGAAACACACGATTTAGCTGAAAATCAATGCGATGTAGAAGGTTTAGCTTCAAATCCATGCGATACACAAGATTTAGCCTCAAATCAATGCGATGTAGGAGGTTCAGCTTCAAATCCATGCGACACATATGATTTAGCTTCAAATACTTGCGATATAAGTGATATAGCTTCAAAAGCTGGAGGAACAAACGAGGTAGCTTCAATTCCATGTGAAACAAATGATTTAGCTTCAAATCAATGCGAAGTAGAAGGCTTAGCTTCAAATCCATGCGAAACAAATGGTTTAGCTACAAATACTTGTGATATACATTATATAGCTACAATTGCCTGCGAAACTAACGAGTTAACTTCAAATCCATGCGAAACACATGATTCAGCTTCAAATCAATGCGATGTAGAAGGTTTAGCTTCAAATCCATGCGAAACAAATGATTTAGCTTCAAATCAATGTGAAGTAGAAGGCTTAGCTTCAAATCCATGCGAAACAAATGATTTAGCTTCAAATACTTGCGAATATAAGGGATACAGCTTCAAATGCATGCGAAACAAACGAGGAACCTTCAAATACTTGCGATATAAATGAAACAGCTTCAAATGCAGACAAAACAAACGAGTTAGCTTCACATCCGTGCGAAACACATGATTTAGCTTCATATCCATTGGAAACACATGATTTAGCTTCAAATCAATGCGAAGTAGAAGGCTTATCTTCAAATCCATGCGATACAAATCGTTTAGCTTCAAATACTTGTGATATACATGATTTAGCTTCAGCTGCATTCGAAACAGACGAGTTAGCATCTAATCCACGCGAAATACATTATTTAGCTTCAAAACTGTGCGAATTAGAAGGTTTAGCTTCAAATCCATGCAAAACACATGATTTAGCTTCAAATGAATGCGATGTAGAAGGTTTAGCTCCAAAACCAAGCGGAACACGTATGATTTAGCTTCATATACTTGCGATATAAATGAAGTAACTTCAAATGCTGAGGATACAATCAAGTTAGCTTCAAATCCATGCAAAACACATGATTAAGCTTCAAATCCATGGGCAACACATGATTTAGGTTCATTGTCATGGTAAACACATGATTTAGCTTCACATACATGCGAAACAAATGGTTTAGCTACAAATACTTGTGATATATATTATTTAGCTACAACTGCATGCGAAACAAACGAGTTTGCCTCAAATCCATGCGAAACACACGATTTAGATTCAAATCAATGCGATGTAGAAGGTTTAGCTTCAAATCCATGCGAAACAAATGATTTAGCTTCAAATCAATGCGAAGTAGAAGGCTTAGCTTCAAATCCATGCCAAACACATGATTTAGCTTCATATCCATGGGATGTAGAAGGTTTACCTTCAAATCCATGCGATACACAAGATTTAGCTTCAAATCAATGCGAAGTAGAAGGTTTAGCTTCAAATCCGTGCGAAACAAATGATTTTGGCATCAAATACTTGCGATATAAATGATATAGCTTCAAATGCAGGCGACACAAACGAGTTAGCTTCAAATCCATGCGAAACACATTATTTAGCTGCAAATCAGTGCGAAGTAGAAGGCTCAGGTTCAAATCCATGCTATTCAAATGGTTCATCTTCAAATACTTGTGAAAGACATGATTTAGCTTCAACAGCATGCGAAACAAACGAGTTAGATTCAAATGCACGCGAAACACATGAATTGGTTCAAATGAATGCGATGTAGAAGTTTTAGCTTCAAATCCAAGCGAAACACATAATTTAGCTTCAAATACTTGCGATATAAGTGATATAGATTCAAATACAGGCGAAACGAACGAGTTAGCTACAAATCCATGCGAAACACGTGATTCATTTGCAAATCGATGCGATGTAGAAGGTTCAGCTTCAAGTCCATGCAAAACACGTGATTTAGCTTCCAATTAATGCGAAGTAGAAGGCTTAGCTTCAAATCCATGCGAAACATATGGTTTAGCTTCAAATACTTGTGATATACGTTATTTAGATTTAACTGTATGCGCAACGAACGAGTTAGCTTCAAATCCATGCGAAACACATGATTTAGCTGCAAATCAATGCGATGTAGAAGGTTTAGATCCAAATCCATGCGAAACAAATGATTTAGCTTCAAACACTTGGGGTATAAGTGATAAGGCTTCAAATGCAGACTAATCAAACGAGTTAGCTTGAAAATCCACGCGATACACATGATTTAGCTTCAAATACTTGCGATATAAGTGATGTAGATTCAACTGCAGGCGAAACGAACGAGTTAGCTTCAAATCCATGCGAAACACATGATTTAGCTTCAAATCAAAGCGATGTAGAAGGTTTAGCTTCAAATCCATGCGATACACAAGATTTAGCTTCAAATCAATTCGATGTAGTAGGTTCAGCTTCAAATCCATGCGACACATATGACTTAGCTTCAAATACTTGCGATATAAGTGATATAGCTTCAAAAGCAGGAGGAACAAACGAGGTAGCTTCAGTTCTATGCGAAACAAATGACTTAGCTTCAAATCAATGCGAAGTAGAAGGCTTAGCTTCAAATCCATGCGAAACAAATGGATAAGCTACAAATGCTTGTGATATAAATTATTAAGCTACAACTGCATGCGAGACAAACGCGTTAGCTTCCAAACCATGCGAAACACATGATTTAGCTTAAAATCAATGCGATGTAGAAGGTTTAGCTTCAAATCCATGTGAAACAAATGATTGAGCTTCACACACTTGGGATATAGGTGCTATAGCTTCAACTGCATGCGAAACAAACGAGTTACCTTCAAATCCACGCGAAACACATGAATTGGTTCAAATGAATGCGATGTAGAAGGTTTAGCTTCAAATCGAAGCGAACCACATGATTTAGCTTCAAATACTTGCGATATAAGTGATATAGATTCAAATACAGGCGAAACGAACGAGTTAGCTTCAAATCCATGCGAAACACATGATTCATTTGCAAATCGATGCGATGTAGAAGGTTCAACTTCAAGTCCATGCAAAACACGTGATTTAGCTTGCAATTAATGCGAAGTAGAAGGCTTAGCTTCAAATCCATGCGAAACAAATGGTTTAGCTTCAAATACTTGTGATATACGTTATTTAGATTTAACAGTATGCGCAACGAACGAGTTAGCTTCAAATCCATGCGAAACACATGATTTAGCTGCAAATCAATGCGATGTAGAAGGTTTAGATCCAAATCCATGCGAAACAAATGATTTAGCTTCAAACACTTGGGGTATAAGTGATAAGGCTTCAAATGCAGACTAATCAAACGAGTTAGCTTGAAAATCCACGCGATACACATGATTTAGCTTCAAATACTTGCGATATAAGTGATGTAGATTCAACTGCAGGCGAAACGAACGAGTTAGCTTCAAATCCATGCGAAACACATGATTTAGCTTCAAATCAAAGCGATGTAGAAGGTTTAGCTTCAAATCCATGCGATACACAAGATTTAGCTTCAAATCAATTCGATGTAGTAGGTTCAGCTTCAAATCCATGCGACACATATGACTTAGCTTCAAATACTTGCGATATAAGTGATATAGCTTCAAAAGCAGGAGGAACAAACGAGGTAGCTTCAGTTCTATGCGAAACAAATGACTTAGCTTCAAATCAATGCGAAGTAGAAGGCTTAGCTTCAAATCCATGCGAAACAAATGGATAAGCTACAAATGCTTGTGATATAAATTATTAAGCTACAACTGCATGCGAGACAAACGAGTTAGCTTCCAAACCATGCGAAACACATGATTTAGCTTAAAATCAATGCGATGTAGAAGGTTTAGCTTCAAATCCATGTGAAACAAATGATTGAGCTTCACACACTTGGGATATAGGTGCTATAGCTTCAACTGCATGCGAAACAAACGAGTTACCTTCAAATCCACGCGAAACACATGAATTGATTCAAATGAATGCGATGTAGAAGGTTTAGCTTCAAATCCAAGCGAAACACATGATTTAGCTTCAAATCAATGCGAAGTAGAAGGTTTAGCTTCAAATACGTGCGAAACAAATGATTTTGGCATCAAATACTTTCGATATAAGTGATATAGCTTCAATGCAGGCCAAAAAAACGAGTTAGCTTCAAATCCATGAGAAACACATGATTTAGCTTCAAATCCATGCGAAACAAATGGTTTAGCTACAAATACTTGTGATATACATTATTTAGCTACCACTGCAAGCGAAACAAACGAGTTAGCTTCAAATCCATGCGAAACACATGATTTATCTTCAAATCAGTGTGAAGTAGAAGGCTTAGCATCAAATCCCATGCGAATCAAATGGTTTAGATTCAAATACTTGTGATATACATGATTTAGCTTCAACTGCATGCGAAACACATGCTTCAGCTGCAAATCATTGCGATGTAGAAGGTTTAGCTTCAAAACCATGCCAAACACATGATTTAGCTTCAAATCCATGGGATGTAGAAGGTTTAGCTTCAAATCCATGAGAAACAAATGATTTAGCATCAAATACTTGTGAATATAAGTGATATAGCTTCAAATGCAGGCGAAACAAACGAGTTAGCTTCAGATCCATGCGAAATACATGATTTAGCTTCAAATCAATTCGAAGTAGAAGGCTTTGCTTCAAATCCAAGCGAGACACATGATTTAGCTTCAATCAGTGCGAAGTAGAAGGCTTAGCTTCAAATCCATGCGAATCTAATGGTTCGGCTTCAAATTCTTGTGAAATACATGATTTAGCTTCAACTGCATGCGAAACAACGAGTTACCTTCAAATCCACGCGAAACACATAACTTAGCTTCAAATCAATGTGATGTAGAAGGCTTAGCTTCAAATCCATGCAAAACACGTGATTTAGGATCCAATCAAAGCGATGTAGAAGGCTTAGCTTCAAATCCATGCGAAACAAATGGTTTAGCTTCAAATACTTGCGATATAAATGATACAGCGTCAAATACAGGAGAAACAAACGAGTTAGCTTCAAATCCATGCAAAACACACGATTTAGCTTCAATTCAATGCCAAGTAGAAGGCTTAGCTTCAAATCCATGCGAAACAAATGGTTTAGCTTCAAATACTTGAGATATAAATGAAACAGCTTTAAATACAGGAGAAACAAACGAGTTAGCTTCAAATCCATGCAAAACACATGATTTAGCTTCAAATCAATGCGATGTAGATGGTTTAGCTTCAAATCCATGCGAAACGCATGATTTAGCTTCAAATACTTGCGATATAAGTGATATAGTTTCACATGCAGGCGAAACGAACGAGTTAGATTCAAATCCTTGCGAAACACATGATTCAGCTGCAAATCAATGCGAAGTAGAAGGTTTAGCTTCAAATCCATGCCAAACACATGATTTAGCTTCAAATCCATGGGATGTAGAAGGTTTAGCTTCAAATCCATGCGAATCACATTATTTAGGTGCAAATCAGTACGAAGTAGATGGCTCAGGTTCAAAGCCATGCGATTCAAATGGTTCATCTTCAAATACTTGTGAAAGACATGATTTAGCTTCAACTGCATGCGAAACACAATATTTAGCGTCAAATCAATGCGAAGTAGAAGGCAGAGCTTCAAATCCATGCGATATAAATGGTTTAGCTTCAAATACTTGTGATATATATGATTTAGCTTCAACTGCATTCGAAGCAAACGAGTTAGCTCCAAATCCACGCGAAACACATGATTTAACTTCAAATCAGTGTGAAGTAGAAGGCTTAGCATCAAATCCATGCGAATTTAATGGGTCGGATTCAAATACTTGTGAAATGCATGATTTAGCTTCAACTGCATGCGAAACAACGAGTTACCTTCAAATCCACGCGAAACACATAATTTAGCTTCAAATCAATGCGAAGTAGCAGGTTTAGCTTCAAATCCATGCAAAACAAATGATTGAGCTTCCTACACTTGGGATATATGTGATATAGCTTCAACTGCATGCGAAACAACGAGTTACATTCAAATCCAAGCGAAACACATAATTTAGCTTCGAATCAATGCGATGTAGAAGGTTTAGTTTCAAAACCAAGCGAAACACATGATTTAGCTTAAAATACTTGCGATATAAGTGATATAGTTTCAAATGCAGGAGAAACGAACGAGTTAGCTTCAAATCCATGCGAAACACATGATTCAGCTGCAAATCAAAGCGATGTAGAAGGTTTAGCTTCAAATCCATGCGATACACAAGATTTAGCTTCAAATCAATTCGATGTAGTAGGTTCAGCTTCAAATCCATGCGACACATATGACTTAGCTTCAAATACTTGCGATATAAGTGATATAGCTTCAAAAGCAGGAGGAACAAACGAGGTAGCTTCAGTTCTATGCGAAACAAATGACTTAGCTTCAAATCAATGCGAAGTAGAAGGCTTAGCTTCAAATCCATGCGAAACAAATGGATAAGCTACAAATGCTTGTGATATAAATTATTAAGCTACAACTGCATACGAGACAAACGAGTTAGCTTCCAAACCATGCGAAACAAATGATTTAGCTTAAAATCAATGCGATGTAGAAGGTTTAGCTTCAAATCCATGTGAAACAAATGATTGAGCTTCACACACTTGGGATATAGGTGCTATAGCTTCAACTGCATGCGAAACAAACGAGTTACCTTCAAATCCACGCGAAACACATGAATTGGTTCAAATGAATGCGATGTAGAAGGTTTAGCTTCAAATCGAAGCGAACCACATGATTTAGCTTCAAATACTTGCGATATAAGTGATATAGATTCAAATACAGGCGAAACGAACGGGTTAGCTTCAAATCCATGCGATACACAAGATTCATTTGCAAATCAATTCGATGTAGAAGGTTCAGCTTCAAATCCATGCGACACATATGATTTAGCTTCAAACACTTGGGATATAGGTGGTATAGCTCCAACTGCATGCGAAACAAACGAGTTACCTTCAAATCCACGCGAAATACATGAGTCAGCTTCAAATCCATGCGACACATATCATTTAGCTTCAAATACTTGCGATATAAGTGATATAGCTTCAAAAGCAGGAGGAACAAACGAGGTTGCTTCAGTTATATGCGAAACAAATGATTTAGCTTCAAATCAATGCGAAGTAGAAGGCTTAGCTTCAAATCCATGCGAAACAAATGATTTAGCTACAAATACTTGTGATATACATTATTTAGCTACAACTGCATGCGAAACAAACGAGTTAGCTTCAAACCCATGCGAAACACATGATTTAGCTTAAAATCAATGCGATGTAGTAGGTTTAGCTTAAAATCCATGCGAAACAAATGATTGAGCTCCAAACACTTGGGATAAAGGTGATATAGCTTCAACTGCATGCGAAACAAATGAGTTACCTTCAAATCCACGCGAAACACATGAATTGATTCAAATGAATGCGATGTAGAAGGTTTAGCTTCAAATCCAAGCGAAACACATGATTTAGCTTCAAATCAATACGAAGTAGAAGGCTTAGCTTCAAATTCATGCGAAACGAAAGATTTTGCTTCAAATCCATGCGAAACAAATGGTTTAGCTTCAAATACTTGTGATATACGTTATTTAGATTTAACAGCATGGGCAACGAACCAGTTAGCTTCAAATCCATGCGAAACACACGATTTAGCTGAAAATCAATGCGATGTAGAAGGTTTAGCTTCAAATCCATGCGATACACAAGATTTAGCCTCAAATCAATGCGATGTAGGAGGTTCAGCTTCAAATCCATGCGACACATATGATTTAGCTTCAAATACTTGCGATATAAGTGATATAGCTTCAAAAGCTGGAGGAACAAACGAGGTAGCTTCAATTCCATGTGAAACAAATGATTTAGCTTCAAATCAATGCGAAGTAGAAGGCTTAGCTTCAAATCCATGCGAAACAAATGGTTTAGCTACAAATACTTGCGATATACATTATTAAGCTACAACTGCATGCGAAACAAACGAGTTAGCTACAAATCCATGCGAAACACATGAATTGGTTCAAATGAATGCGATGTAGAAGGTTTAGCTTCAAATCGAAGCGAACCACATGATTTAGCTTCAAATACTTGCGATATAAGTGATATAGATTCAAATACAGGCGAAACGAACGAGTTAGCTTCAAATCCATGCGATACACAAGATTCATTTGCAAATCAATTCGATGTAGAAGGTTCAGCTTCAAATCCATGCGACACATATGATTTAGCTTCAAACATTTGGGATATAGGTGATATAGCTTCAAAAGCAGGAGGAACAAACGAGGTTGCTTCAGTTCTAACCGAAACAAATGATTTAGCTTCAAATCAATGCGAAGTAGAAGACATAGCTTCAAATCTATGCGAAACAAATGGTTTAGCTTCAAATACTTGTGATATACGTTATTTAGATTTAACAGCATGGGCAACGAACCAGTTAGCTTCAAATCCATGCGAAACACACGATTTAGCTGAAAATCAATGCGATGTAGAAGGTTTAGCTTCAAATCCATGCGATACACAAGATTTAGCCTCAAATCAATGCGATGTAGGAGGTTCAGCTTCAAATCCATGCGACACATATGATTTAGCTTCAAATACTTGCGATATAAGTGATATAGCTTCAAAAGCTGGAGGAACAAACGAGGTAGCTTCAATTCCATGTGAAACAAATGATTTAGCTTCAAATCAATGCGAAGTAGAAGGCTTAGCTTCAAATCCATGCGAAACAAATGGTTTAGCTACAAATACTTGCGATATACATTATTAAGCTACAACTGCATGCGAAACAAACGAGTTAGCTACAAATCCATGCGAAACACATGAATTGGTTCAAATGAATGCGATGTAGAAGGTTTAGCTTCAAATCGAAGCGAACCACATGATTTAGCTTCAAATACTTGCGATATAAGTGATATAGCTTCAAAAGCGGGAGGAACAAACGAGGTAGCTTCAATTCCATGTGAAACAAATGATTTAGCTTCAAATCATTGCGAAGTAGAAGGCTTAGCTTCAAATCCATGCGAAACAAATGGTTTAGCTACAAATACTTGCGATATACATTATTAAGCTACAACTGCATGCGAAACAAACGAGTTAGCTTCAAATCCATGCGAAACACATGATTTAGATTCAAATCAATGCGATGTAGAAGGTTTAGCTTCAAATCCATGCAAAACACGTGATTTAGCTTCCTATTAATGCGAAGTAGAAGGCTTAGCTTCAGTTCTATACGAAACAAATGATTTAGCTTCAAATCAATGCGAAGTACAAGGCTTAGCTTCAAATCCATGCGAAACAATTGATTTAGCTACAAATACTTGTGATATACATTATTTAGCTACAACTGCATGCGAAACAAACGAGTTAGCTTCAAATCTACGCGAAACACATGAATTGGTTCAAATGAATGCGATGTAGAAGGTTTAGCTTCACATCCAAGCGAAACACATGATTTAGCTTCAAATACTTGCGATATAAGTGATGTAGATTCAACTGCAGGCGAAATGAACGAGTTAGCTTCAAATCCATGCGAAACACATGATTTAGCTGCAAATCAATGCGTTGTAGGAGGTTTAGCGTCAAATCCATGCGATACACTAGATTAAGCTTCAAATCAATGCGATGTAGAAGGTTTAGCTTCAAATCCAAGCGAAACACATGATTTAGCTTCAAATACTTGCGATATAAGTGATATAGTTTCAAATGCAGGCGAAACGAACGAGTTAGCTTCAAATCCATGCGAAACACATGATTCAGCTGCAAATCAATGCGATGTAGAAGGTTTAGATTCAAATCCATGCCAAACACATGATTTAGCTTCAAATCCATGGGATGTAGAAGGTTTAGCTTCAAATCCATGCGAAACACATTATTTAGGTGTAAATCTGTGCGAAGTAGAAGGCTCAGGTTCAAAGCCATGCGATTTAAATGGTTCATCTTCAAATACTTGTGAAAGACATGATTTAGCTTCAATTGCATGCGAAACAAACGAGTTAGCTTCAAATCCATACGAAACACATGATTTAGCTTCAAATCAATGCGAAGTAGAAGGCTTAGCTTCAAATCCATGCGAAACAAATGGTTTAGCTTCAAATACTAGCGATATAAGTGATACAGCTTCAAATACAGGAGAAACAAACGAGTTAGCTTCAAATCCATGCAAAACACACGATTTAGCTTCAATTCAATGCCAAGTAGAAGGCTTAGCTTCTAATACATGCGAAACAAATGGTTTATCTTCAAATACTTGTGATATACATGATTCAGTTTCAACTGCATGCGAAACGAACGAGTTAGCTTCAAATCCATTCGAAACACAATATTTAGCGTCAAATCAATGCGAAGTAGAAGGCAGAGCTTCAAATCCATGCGATACAAATGGTTTAGCTACAAATACTTGTGATATACATTATTTAGCTACAACTGCATGCGAAACAAACGAGTTAGCTTCAAATCTACGCGAAACACATGAATTGGTTCAAATGAATGCGATGTAGAAGGTTTAGCTTCAAATCCAAGCGAAACACATGATTTAGCTTCAAATACTTGCGATATAAGTGATGTAGATTCAACTGCAGGCGAAATGAAAGAGTTAGCTTCAAATCCATGCGAAACACATGATTTAGCTGCAAATCAATGCGTTGTAGGAGGTTTAGCGTCAAATCCATGCGATACACTAGATTAAGCTTCAAATCAATTTGATGTAGAAGGTTTAGCTTCAAATCCAAGCGAAACACATGATTTAGCTTCAAATACTTGCGATATAAGTGATATAGTTTCAAATGCAGGCGAAACGAACGAGTTAGCTTCAAATCCATGCGAAACACATTATTCAGCTGCAAATCAATGTGATGTAGAATGTTTAGATTCAAATCCATGCCAAACACATGATTTAGCTTCAAATCCATGGGATGTAGAAGGTTTAGCTTCAAATCCATGCGAAACACATTATTTAGGTGTAAATCTGTGCGAAGTAGAAGGCTCAGGTTCAAAGCCATGCGATTTAAATGGTTCATCTTCAAATACTTGTGAAAGACATGATTTAGCTTCAATTGCATGCGAAACTAACGAGTTAGCTTCAAATCCATACGAAACACATGATTTAGCTTCAAATCAATGCGAAGTAGAAGGTTTAGATTCAAATGCGTGCGAAACAAATGATTTTGGCATCAAATACTTGCGATATAAATGATATAGCTTCAAATGCAGGCGACACAAACGAGTTAGCTTCAAATCCATGCGAAACACATGATTTAGCTTCAAATCAATGCGAAGTAGAAGGTTTAGATTCAAATGCGTGCGAAACAAATGATTTTGGCAGAAAATACTTGCGATATAAATGATATAGCTTCAAATGCAGGCGACACAAACGAGTTAGCTTCAAATCCATGCGAAACACATGATTTAGCTTCAAATCAATGCGAAGTAGAAGGTTTAGATTCAAATGCGTGCGAAACAAATGATTTTGGCAGAAAATACTTGCGATATAAATGATATAGCTTCAAATGCAGGCGACACAAACGAGTTAGCTTCAAATCCATGAGAAACACATGATTTAGCTTCAAATCCATGCGAAACAAATGGTTGAGCTACAAATAATTGTGACAGACATGATTTAGCTTCAACTGCATTCGAAACAAACGAGTTACCTTCAAATCCACGCGAAACACATAATTTAGCTTCAAATCAATGCGAAGTAGGAGGTTTAGCTTGAAATCCATGCGAAACAAATGATTGAGCTTCCAATACTTGCGATATAAGTGATATAGTTTCAAATGCAGGAGGAACGAACGAGTTAGCTTCAAATCCATGCGAAATACATGATTCAGCTGCAAATTAATGCTATGTAGAAGGCTTAGATTCAAATCCATGCAAAACACGTGATTTAGGATCCAATCAATGCGAAGTAGAAGGCTTAGCTTCAAATCCATGCGAGACAAATGCTTTAGCTTCAAATACTTGCGATATAAATGATATAGCTTCAAATACAGCAGAAACAAACGAGTTAGCTTCAAATCCATGCAAAACACACGATATAGCTTCAATTCAATGCCAAGTAGAAGGCTTAGCTTCAAATCCATGCGAATGAATTGTTTAGCTGCAAATACATGTGATATACATGATTTAGTTTCAACTGCATGCGAAACAACGAGTTACCTTCAAATCCACGCGAAACACATAATTTAGCTTCAAATCAATGCGAAGTAGCAGGTTTAGATTCAAATCCATGCGAAACACATGATTTAGCTTCAAATCCATGGGATGTAGAAGGTTTAGCTTCAAATCTATGCGAAACACATTTGTTAGGTGCAAATCAGTGCGAAGTAGAAGGCTCAGGTTCCAAGCCATGCGATTCAAATGGTTCATCTTCAAATACTTGTGAAAGACATGATTTAGCTTCAACTGCGTGCGAAACAAAGGGGTTACCTTCAAATCCACGCGAAACACATGATTTAGCTTCAAATCAATGTGATGTAGAAGGCTTAGTTTCAAATCCATGCAAAACACGTGATTTAGGATCGAATCAATGCGAAGTAGAAGGCTTAGCTTCAAATCCATGCGAAACAAATGGTTTCGCTTCAAATACTAGCGATATAAATGATACAGCTTCAAATACAGGAGAAACAAACGAGTTAGCTTCAAATCCATGCAAAACACACGATTTAGCTTCAATTCAAAGCCAAGTAGAAGGCTTAGCTTCTAATACATGCGAAACAAATGGTTTATCTTCAAATACTTGTGATATACATGATTCAGTTTCAACTGCATGCGAAACGAACGAGTTAGCTTCAAATCCATTCGAAACACAATATTTAGCGTCAAATCAATGCGAAGTAGAAGGCAGAGCTTCAAATCCATGCGATACAAATGGTTTAGCTACAAATACTTGTGATATACATTATTCAGCTACAACTGCATGCGAAACAAACGAGTTAGCTTCAAATCTACGCGAAACACATGAATTGGTTCAAATGAATGCGATGTAGAAGGTTTAGCTTCAAATCCAAGCGAAACACATGATTTAGCTTCAAATACTTGCGATATAAGTGATGTAGATTCAACTGCAGGCGAAATGAAAGAGTTAGCTTCAAATCCATGCGAAACACATGATTTAGCTGCAAATCAATGCGTTGTAGGAGGTTTAGCGTCAAATCCACGCGATACACTAGATTAAGCTTCAAATCAATGCGATGTAGAAGGTTTAGTTTCAAATCCATGCAAAACACGTGATTTAGGATCGAATCAATGCGAAGTAGAAGGCTTAGCTTCAAATCCATGCGAAACAAATGGTTTAGCTTCAAATACTAGCGATATAAGTGATACAGCTTCAAATACAGGAGAAACAAACGAGTTAGCTTCAAATCCATGCAAAACACACGATTTAGCTTCAATTCAAAGCCAAGAAGAAGGCTTAGCTTCTAATACATGCGAAACACATGATTTATTTTCAAATCAATGCGATGTAAAAGGTTTAGCTTCAAATCTGTGCGAAACAAATGATTTAGCATCAAATACTTGCGATATAAGGGATATAGCTTCAGATGCAGGCGAAACGAACGAGTTTGCTTCAAATCCATACGAAACACAAGATTTAGCTTCAAATCAATGCGAAGTAGAAGGTTCAGCTTCAAATCCGTGCGAAACAAATGATTTTGGCATCAAATACTTGCGATATAAGTGATATAGCTTCAATGCTGGCCAAACAAACGAGTTTGCTTCAAATCCATGAGAAACACATGATTTAGCTTCAAATCCATGCGAAACAAATGGTTGAGCTACAAATAATTGTGACAGACATGATTTAGCTTCAACTGCATTCGAAACAAACGAGTTACCTTCAAATCCACGCGAAACACATAATTTAGCTTCAAATCAATGCGAAGTAGGAGGTTTAGCTTGAAATCCATGCGAAACAAATGATTGAGCTTCCAATACTTGCGATATAAGTGATATAGTTTCAAATGCAGGAGGAACGAACGAGTTAGCTTCAAATCCATGCGAAATACATGATTCAGCTGCAAATTAATGCTATGTAGAAGGCTTAGATTCAAATCCATGCAAAACACGTGATTTAGGATCCAATCAATGCGAAGTAGAAGGCTTAGCTTCAAATCCATGCGAGACAAATGCTTTAGCTTCAAATACTTGCGATATAAATGATATAGCTTCAAATACAGGAGAAACAAACGAGTTAGCTTCAAATCCATGCAAAACACACGATTTAGCTTCAATTCAAAGCCAAGTAGAAGGCTTTGCTTCTAATACATGCGAAACAAATGGTTTATCTTCAAATACTTGTGATATACATGATTCAGTTTCAACTGCATGCGAAACGAACGAGTTAGCTTCAAATCCATTCGAAACACAATATTTAGCGTCAAATCAATGCGAAGTAGAAGGCAGAGCTTCAAATCCATGCGATACAAATGGTTTAGCTACAAATACTTGTGATATACATTATTTAGCTACAACTGCATGCGAAACAAACGAGTTAGCTTCAAATCTACGCGAAACACATGAATTGGTTCAAATGAATGCGATGTAGAAGGTTTAGCTTCAAATCCAAGCGAAACACATGATTTAGCTTCAAATACTTGCGATATAAGTGATGTAGATTCAACTGCAGGCGAAATGAAAGAGTTAGCTTCAAATCCATGCGAAACACATGATTTAGCTGCAAATCAATGCGTTGTAGGAGGTTTAGCGTCAAATCCACGCGATACACTAGATTAAGCTTCAAATCAATGCGATGTAGAAGGTTTAGTTTCAAATCCATGCAAAACACGTGATTTAGGATCGAATCAATGCGAAGTAGAAGGCTTAGCTTCAAATCCATGCGAAACAAATGGTTTAGCTTCAAATACTAGCGATATAAGTGATACAGCTTCAAATACAGGAGAAACAAACGAGTTAGCTTCAAATCCATGCAAAACACACGATTTAGCTTCAATTCAAAGCCAAGAAGAAGGCTTAGCTTCTAATACATGCGAAACAAATGGTTTAGCTTCAAATACTTGTGATATACATGATTCAGTTTCAACTGCATGCGAAACGAACGAGTTAGCTTCAAATCCATTCGAAACACAATAGTTAGCGTCAAATCAATGCGAAGTAGACGGCAGAGCTTCAAATCCATGCGATACAAATGGTTTAGCTACAAATACTTGTGATATACATTATTTAGCTACAACTGCATGCGAAACAAACGAGTTAGCTTCAAATCTACGCGAAACACATGAATTGGTTCAAATGAATGCGATGTAGAAGGTTTAGCTTCAAATCCAAGCGAAACACATGATTTAGCTTCAAATACTTGCGATATAAGTGATGTAGATTCAACTGCAGGCGAAATGAACGAGTTAGCTTCAAATCCATGCGAAACACATGATTTAGCTGCAAATCAATGCGTTGTAGGAGGTTTAGCGTCAAATCCATGCGATACACTAGATTAAGCTTCAAATCAATGCGATGTAGAAGGTTTAGCTTCAAATCCAAGCGAAACACATGATTTAGCTTCAAATACTTGCGATATAAGTGATATAGTTTCAAATGCAGGCGAAACGAACGAGTTAGCTTCAAATCCATGCGAAACACATTATTCAGCTGCAAATCAATGTGATGTAGAATGTTTAGATTCAAATCCATGCCAAACACATGATTTAGCTTCAAATCCATGGGATGTAGAAGGTTTAGCTTCAAATCCATGCGAAACACATTATTTAGGTGTAAATCTGTGCGAAGTAGAAGGCTCAGGTTCAAAGCCATGCGATTTAAATGGTTCATCTTCAAATACTTGTGAAAGACATGATTTAGCTTCAATTGCATGCGAAACTAACGAGTTAGCTTCAAATCCATACGAAACACATGATTTAGCTTCAAATCAATGCGAAGTAGAAGGTTTAGATTCAAATGCGTGCGAAACAAATGATTTTGGCATCAAATACTTGCGATATAAATGATATAGCTTCAAATGCAGGCGACACAAACGAGTTAGCTTCAAATCCATGCGAAACACATGATTTAGCTTCAAATCAATGCGAAGTAGAAGGTTTAGATTCAAATGCGTGCGAAACAAATGATTTTGGCAGAAAATACTTGCGATATAAATGATATAGCTTCAAATGCAGGCGACACAAACGAGTTAGCTTCAAATCCATGCGAAACACATGATTTAGCTTCAAATCAATGCGAAGTAGAAGGTTTAGATTCAAATGCGTGCGAAACAAATGATTTTGGCAGAAAATACTTGCGATATAAATGATATAGCTTCAAATGCAGGCGACACAAACGAGTTAGCTTCAAATCCATGAGAAACACATGATTTAGCTTCAAATCCATGCGAAACAAATGGTTGAGCTACAAATAATTGTGACAGACATGATTTAGCTTCAACTGCATTCGAAACAAACGAGTTACCTTCAAATCCACGCGAAACACATAATTTAGCTTCAAATCAATGCGAAGTAGGAGGTTTAGCTTGAAATCCATGCGAAACAAATGATTGAGCTTCCAATACTTGCGATATAAGTGATATAGTTTCAAATGCAGGAGGAACGAACGAGTTAGCTTCAAATCCATGCGAAATACATGATTCAGCTGCAAATTAATGCTATGTAGAAGGCTTAGATTCAAATCCATGCAAAACACGTGATTTAGGATCCAATCAATGCGAAGTAGAAGGCTTAGCTTCAAATCCATGCGAGACAAATGCTTTAGCTTCAAATACTTGCGATATAAATGATATAGCTTCAAATACAGCAGAAACAAACGAGTTAGCTTCAAATCCATGCAAAACACACGATATAGCTTCAATTCAATGCCAAGTAGAAGGCTTAGCTTCAAATCCATGCGAATGAATTGTTTAGCTGCAAATGCATGTGATATACATGATTTAGTTTCAACTGCATGCGAAACAACGAGTTACCTTCAAATCCACGCGAAACACATAATTTAGCTTCAAATCAATGCGAAGTAGCAGGTTTAGATTCAAATCCATGCGAAACACATGATTTAGCTTCAAATCCATGGGATGTAGAAGGTTTAGCTTCAAATCTATGCGAAACACATTTGTTAGGTGCAAATCAGTGCGAAGTAGAAGGCTCAGGTTCCAAGCCATGCGATTCAAATGGTTCATCTTCAAATACTTGTGAAAGACATGATTTAGCTTCAACTGCGTGCGAAACAAAGGGGTTACCTTCAAATCCACGCGAAACACATGATTTAGCTTCAAATCAATGTGATGTAGAAGGCTTAGTTTCAAATCCATGCAAAACACGTGATTTAGGATCGAATCAATGCGAAGTAGAAGGCTTAGCTTCAAATCCATGCGAAACAAATGGTTTCGCTTCAAATACTAGCGATATAAATGATACAGCTTCAAATACAGGAGAAACAAACGAGTTAGCTTCAAATCCATGCAAAACACACGATTTAGCTTCAATTCAAAGCCAAGTAGAAGGCTTAGCTTCTAATACATGCGAAACAAATGGTTTATCTTCAAATACTTGTGATATACATGATTCAGTTTCAACTGCATGCGAAACGAACGAGTTAGCTTCAAATCCATTCGAAACACAATATTTAGCGTCAAATCAATGCGAAGTAGACGGCAGAGCTTCAAATCCATGCGATACAAATGGTTTAGCTACAAATACTTGTGATATACATTATTTAGCTACAACTGCATGCGAAACAAACGAGTTAGCTTCAAATCTACGCGAAACACATGAATTGGTTCAAATGAATGCGATGTAGAAGGTTTAGCTTCAAATCGAAGCGAACCACATGATTTAGCTTCAAATACTTGCGATATAAGTGATATAGATTCAAATACAGGCGAAACAAACGAGTTAGCTTCAAATCCATGCGATACACAAGATTCATTTGCAAATCAATTCGATGTAGAAGGTTCAGCTTCAAATCCATGCGACACATATGATTTAGCTTCAAACATTTGGGATATAGGTGATATAGCTTCAAAAGCAGGAGGAACAAACGAGGTTGCTTCAGTTCTAACCGAAACAAATGATTTAGCTTCAAATCAATGCGAAGTAGAAGGCTTAGCTTCAAATCCGTGCGAAACAAATGATTTAGCTACAAATACTTGCGATATACATTATTAAGCTACAACTGCATGCGAAACAAACGAGTTAGCGTCAAATCCATGCGAAACACATGATTTAGGTTCAAATCAATGCGAAGTAGAAGGCTTACCTTCAAATCCATGCGAATCAATTGGTTCGGCTTCAAATACGTGTGAAATAGATGATTAAACTTCAACTGCATGCGATTCAAACGAGTTATCTTGAAATCCATGTGAAACACATGATTTAGATTCAAATTCATCCGAAACACATGGTTTAGCATCATATTCTTGCGAAACAAATGGGTTAGATATAGATACTTGTGATAAACATGATTTAGCTTCAACTGCATGCGAAACAACGAGTTACCTTCAAATCCACGCGAAACACATAATTTAGCTTCAAATCAATGCGAAGTAGCAGGTTTAGCTTCAAATCCATGCGAAACAAATGATTGAGCTTTCTACACTTGGGATATAGGTGATATAGCTTCAACTGCATTCGAAGCAAACGTGTTAGCTCCGAATCCACATGAAACACATTATTTAGCTTCAAATACTTGTCATATACATGACTTAGCGTCAACTGCATACGAAATAAACTAGTTAGGTTCAAACCCAAGGGAAACACATGATTTAACTTCAAATCAATGCGAAGTAGAAGGCTTAGCTTCAAATCAATGTGACACAAATGGTTTTGATTCAGATACTTGTGATAAACATGATTTAGCTTCAACTGCATGCGAAACAAGCGAGTTAGTTTAAAATCCATGCGGATCTTATGACTTAGCTTCAAATCAATGCGAAGTAGAAGGCTTAGGTTCAAATCCATGCGAATCAAATTGTTTAGCTTCAAATACATGTGAAATACATGATTAATCTTCGACTGTATGCGAAACAAACGAGTTAGCTCCAAATCCAAGCCGAACACATGATTTAGCTTCAAATCAATGCGAAGTAGACGGATTAGCTTCAAATCCAAGCGACACAAATGATTAAGCATCAGATACATGCGATATACGTGATATAGTTCCAATGCATGCGAAACAAACGAGATAGCTGCAAATCCAAGCGAAACACATAATTTAGCTTGAAATCAATGCGATGTAGAAGGTTTAGCTTCAAATCCATGCGAAACAATGATTTAGCTTCAAATCAATGCGATGTAGAAGGTTTAAGCTTCAAATTCATGCGAAATAATTGTTTAGCTACAAACGCTTGTGATATACGTTTATTTAGATTTTACTGCATGCGCAACGCACGAGTTAGCTTCAAATACATGCGAAACACATGATTTAACTGCAAAATAAATGCGATGTAGAAGGTTCAGCTTCAAATCCATTCGACGCATATGATTTAGCTTCAAATACTTGCGATATAAGTGATATCGCTTCAAATGCTGGAGGAACAAACGAGATAGCTTCAATTCCATGCGAAACAAATGATTTAGCTTCAAATCAATGCGAAGTAGACGGATTAGCTTCAAATCCAAGCGACACAAATGATTAAGCATCAGATACATGCGATATACGTGATATAGTTCCAAATGCATGCGAAACAAACGAGTTAGCTGCAAATCCAAGCGAAACACATAATTTAGCTTGAAATCAATGCGATGTAGAAGGTTTAGCTTCAAATCCATGCGAAACCAATGATTTAGCTTCAAATCAATGCGATGTAGAAGGCTTAGCTTCAAATCCAAGCGAAACACATAATTTAGCTTCAAATACTTGCGATATAAGTGATATAGATTCAAATACAGGCGAAACGAACGAGTTAGCTACAAATCCATGCGAAACACGTGATTCATTTGCAAATCGATGCGATGTAGAAGGTTCAGCTTCAAATTCATGCGACACATATGATTTAGCTTCAAACACTTGGGATATAGGTGGTATAGCTCCAACTGCATGCGAAACAAACGAGTTACCTTCAAATCCACGCGAAATACATGAGTCAGCTTCAAATCCATGCGACACATATGATTTAGCTTCAAATACTTGCGATATAAGTGATATAGCTTCAAAAGCAGGAGGAACAAACGAGGTTGCTTCAGTTCTATGCGAAACAAATGATTTAGCTTCAAATCAATGCGAAGTAGAAGGCTTAGCTTCAAATCCATGCGAAACAAATGATTTAGCTACAAATACTTGTGATATACATTATTTAGCTACAACTGCATGCGAAACAAACGAGTTAGCTTCAAACCCATGCGAAACACATGATTTAGCTTAAAATCAATGCGATGTAGTAGGTTTAGCTTAAAATCCATGCGAAACAAATGATTGAGCTTCAAACACTTGGGATAAAGGTGATATAGCTTCAACTGCATGCGAAACAAATGAGTTACCTTCAAATCCACGCGAAACACATGAATTGATTCAAATGAATGCGATGTAGAAGGTTTAGCTTCAAATCCAAGCGAAACACATGATTTAGCTTCAAATCAATGCGAAGTAGAAGGTTTAGCTTCAAATACGTGCGAAACAAATGATTTTGGCATCAAATACTTGCGATATAAGTGATATAGCTTCAATGCAGGCCAAACAAACGAGTTAGCTTCAAATCCATGAGAAACACATGATTTAGCTTCAAATCCATGCGAAACAAATGGTTTAGCTACAAATACTTGTGATATACATTATTTAGCTACCACTGCAAGCGAAACAAACGAGTTAGCTTCAAATCCATGCGAAACACATGATTTATCTTCAAATCAGTGTGAAGTAGAAGGCTTAGCATCAAATCCCATGCGAATCAAATGGTTTAGATTCAAATACTTGTGATATACATGATTTAGCTTCAACTGCATGCGAAACACATGCTTCAGCTGCAAATCATTGCGATGTAGAAGGTTTAGCTTCAAAACCATGCCAAACACATGATTTAGCTTCAAATCCATGGGATGTAGAAGGTTTAGCTTCAAATCCATGAGAAACAAATGATTTAGCATCAAATACTTGTGAATATAAGTGATATAGATTCAAATGCAGGCGAAACAAACGAGTTAGCTTCAGATCCATGCGAAATACATGATTTAGCTTCAAATCAATTCGAAGTAGAAGGCTTTGCTTCAAATCCAAGCGAGACACATGATTTAGCTTCAATCAGTGCGAAGTAGAAGGCTTAGCTTCAAATCCATGCGAATCTAATGGTTCGGCTTCAAATTCTTGTGAAATACATGATTTAGCTTCAACTGCATGCGAAACAACGAGTTACCTTCAAATCCACGCGAAACACATAACTTAGCTTCAAATCAATGTGATGTGGAAGGCTTAGCTTCAAATCCATGCAAAACACGTGATTTAGGATCCAATCAAAGCGATGTAGAAGGCTTAGCTTCAAATCCATGCGAAACAAATGGTTTAGCTTCAAATACTTGCGATATAAATGATACAGCGTCAAATACAGGAGAAACAAACGAGTTAGCTTCAAATCCATGCAAAACACACGATTTAGCTTCAATTCAATGCCAAGTAGAAGGCTTAGCTTCAAATCCATGCGAAACAAATGGTTTAGCTTCAAATACTTGAGATATAAATGATACAGCTTTAAATACAGGAGAAACAAACGAGTTAGCTTCAAATCCATGCAAAACACATGATTTAGCTTCAAATCAATGCGATGTAGATGGTTTAGCTTCAAATCCATGCGAAACCCATGATTTAGCTTCAAATACTTGCGATATAAGTGATATAGTTTCACATGCAGGCGAAACGAACGAGTTAGATTCAAATCCTTGCGAAACACATGATTCAGCTGCAAATCAATGCGAAGTAGAAGGTTTAGCTTCAAATCCATGCCAAACACATGATTTAGCTTCAAATCCATGGGATGTAGAAGGTTTAGCTTCAAATCCATGCGAATCACATTATTTAGGTGCAAATCAGTACGAAGTAGATGGCTCAGGTTCAAAGCCATGCGATTCAAATGGTTCATCTTCAAATACTTGTGAAAGACATGATTTAGCTTCAACTGCATGCGAAACACAATATTTAGCGTCAAATCAATGCGAAGTAGAAGGCAGAGCTTCAAATCCATGCGATATAAATGGTTTAGCTTCAAATACTTGTGATATATATGATTTAGCTTCAACTGCATTCGAAGCAAACGAGTTAGCTCCAAATCCACGCGAAACACATGATTTAACTTCAAATCAGTGTGAAGTAGAAGGCTTAGCATCAAATCCATGCGAATTTAATGGGTCGGATTCAAATACTTGTGAAATGCATGATTTAGCTTCAACTGCATGCGAAACAACGAGTTACCTTCAAATCCACGCGAAACACATAATTTAGCTTCAAATCAATGCGAAGTAGCAGGTTTAGCTTCAAATCCATGCAAAACAAATGATTGAGCTTCCTACACTTGGGATATATGTGATATAGCTTCAACTGCATGCGAAACAAATGAGTTACATTCAAATCCAAGCGAAACACATAATTTAGCTTCGAATCAATGCGATGTAGAAGGTTTAGTTTCAAAACCAAGCGAAACACATGATTTAGCTTAAAATACTTGCGATATAAGTGATATAGTTTCAAATGCAGGAGAAACGAACGAGTTAGCTTCAAATCCATGCGAAACACATGATTCAGCTGCAAATCAATTCGATGTAGTAGGTTCAGCTTCAAATCCATGCGACACATATGACTTAGCTTCAAATACTTGCGATATAAGTGATATAGCTTCAAAAGCAGGAGGAACAAACGAGGTAGCTTCAGTTCTATGCGAAACAAATGACTTAGCTTCAAATCAATGCGAAGTAGAAGGCTTAGCTTCAAATCCATGCGAAACAAATGGATAAGCTACAAATGCTTGTGATATAAATTATTAAGCTACAACTGCATGCGAGACAAACGCGTTAGCTTCCAAACCATGCGAAACACATGATTTAGCTTAAAATCAATGCGATGTAGAAGGTTTAGCTTCAAATCCATGTGAAACAAATGATTGAGCTTCACACACTTGGGATATAGGTGCTATAGCTTCAACTGCATGCGAAACAAACGAGTTACCTTCAAATCCACGCGAAACACATGAATTGGTTCAAATGAATGCGATGTAGAAGGTTTAGCTTCAAATCGAAGCGAACCACATGATTTAGCTTCAAATACTTGCGATATAAGTGATATCGCTTCAAATGCTGGAGGAACAAACGAGATAGCTTCAATTCCATGCGAAACAAATGATTTAGCTTCAAATCAATGCGAAGTAGACGGATTAGCTTCAAATCCAAGCGACACAAATGATTAAGCATCAGATACATGCGATATACGTGATATAGTTCCAAATGCATGCGAAACAAACGAGTTAGCTGCAAATCCAAGCGAAACACATAATTTAGCTTGAAATCAATGCGATGTAGAAGGTTTAGCTTCAAATCCATGCGAAACCAATGATTTAGCTTCAAATCAATGCGATGTAGAAGGCTTAGCTTCAAATCCAAGCGAAACACATAATTTAGCTTCAAATACTTGCGATATAAGTGATATAGATTCAAATACAGGCGAAACGAACGAGTTAGCTACAAATCCATGCGAAACACGTGATTCATTTGCAAATCGATGCGATGTAGAAGGTTCAGCTTCAAATTCATGCGACACATATGATTTAGCTTCAAACACTTGGGATATAGGTGGTATAGCTCCAACTGCATGCGAAACAAACGAGTTACCTTCAAATCCACGCGAAATACATGAGTCAGCTTCAAATCCATGCGACACATATGATTTAGCTTCAAATACTTGCGATATAAGTGATATAGCTTCAAAAGCAGGAGGAACAAACGAGGTTGCTTCAGTTCTATGCGAAACAAATGATTTAGCTTCAAATCAATGCGAAGTAGAAGGCTTAGCTTCAAATCCATGCGAAACAAATGATTTAGCTACAAATACTTGTGATATACATTATTTAGCTACAACTGCATGCGAAACAAACGAGTTAGCTTCAAACCCAAGCGAAACACATGATTTAGCTTAAAATCAATGCGATGTAGTAGGTTTAGCTTAAAATCCATGCGAAACAAATGATTGAGCTTCAAACACTTGGGATAAAGGTGATATAGCTTCAACTGCATGCGAAACAAATGAGTTACCTTCAAATCCACGCGAAACACATGAATTGATTCAAATGAATGCGATGTAGAAGGTTTAGCTTCAAATCCAAGCGAAACACATGATTTAGCTTCAAATCAATGCGAAGTAGAAGGTTTAGCTTCAAATACGTGCGAAACAAATGATTTTGGCATCAAATACTTGCGATATAAGTGATATAGCTTCAATGCAGGCCAAACAAACGAGTTAGCTTCAAATCCATGAGAAACACATGATTTAGCTTCAAATCCATGCGAAACAAATGGTTTAGCTACAAATACTTGTGATATACATTATTTAGCTACCACTGCAAGCGAAACAAACGAGTTAGCTTCAAATCCATGCGAAACACATGATTTATCTTCAAATCAGTGTGAAGTAGAAGGCTTAGCATCAAATCCCATGCGAATCAAATGGTTTAGATTCAAATACTTGTGATATACATGATTTAGCTTCAACTGCATGCGAAACACATGCTTCAGCTGCAAATCATTGCGATGTAGAAGGTTTAGCTTCAAAACCATGCCAAACACATGATTTAGCTTCAAATCCATGGGATGTAGAAGGTTTAGCTTCAAATCCATGAGAAACAAATGATTTAGCATCAAATACTTGTGAATATAAGTGATATAGCTTCAAATGCAGGCGAAACAAACGAGTTAGCTTCAGATCCATGCGAAATACATGATTTAGCTTCAAATCAATTCGAAGTAGAAGGCTTTGCTTCAAATCCAAGCGAGACACATGATTTAGCTTCAATCAGTGCGAAGTAGAAGGCTTAGCTTCAAATCCATGCGAATCTAATGGTTCGGCTTCAAATTCTTGTGAAATACATGATTTAGCTTCAACTGCATGCGAAACAACGAGTTACCTTCAAATCCACGCGAAACACATAACTTAGCTTCAAATCAATGTGATGTGGAAGGCTTAGCTTCAAATCCATGCAAAACACGTGATTTAGGATCCAATCAAAGCGATGTAGAAGGCTTAGCTTCAAATCCATGCGAAACAAATGGTTTAGCTTCAAATACTTGCGATATAAATGATACAGCGTCAAATACAGGAGAAACAAACGAGTTAGCTTCAAATCCATGCAAAACACACGATTTAGCTTCAATTCAATGCCAAGTAGAAGGCTTAGCTTCAAATCCATGCGAAACAAATGGTTTAGCTTCAAATACTTGAGATATAAATGATACAGCTTTAAATACAGGAGAAACAAACGAGTTAGCTTCAAATCCATGCAAAACACATGATTTAGCTTCAAATCAATGCGATGTAGATGGTTTAGCTTCAAATCCATGCGAAACCCATGATTTAGCTTCAAATACTTGCGATATAAGTGATATAGTTTCACATGCAGGCGAAACGAACGAGTTAGATTCAAATCCTTGCGAAACACATGATTCAGCTGCAAATCAATGCGAAGTAGAAGGTTTAGCTTCAAATCCATGCCAAACACATGATTTAGCTTCAAATCCATGGGATGTAGAAGGTTTAGCTTCAAATCCATGCGAATCACATTATTTAGGTGCAAATCAGTACGAAGTAGATGGCTCAGGTTCAAAGCCATGCGATTCAAATGGTTCATCTTCAAATACTTGTGAAAGACATGATTTAGCTTCAACTGCATGCGAAACACAATATTTAGCGTCAAATCAATGCGAAGTAGAAGGCAGAGCTTCAAATCCATGCGATATAAATGGTTTAGCTTCAAATACTTGTGATATATATGATTTAGCTTCAACTGCATTCGAAGCAAACGAGTTAGCTCCAAATCCACGCGAAACACATGATTTAACTTCAAATCAGTGTGAAGTAGAAGGCTTAGCATCAAATCCATGCGAATTTAATGGGTCGGATTCAAATACTTGTGAAATGCATGATTTAGCTTCAACTGCATGCGAAACAACGAGTTACCTTCAAATCCACGCGAAACACATAATTTAGCTTCAAATCAATGCGAAGTAGCAGGTTTAGCTTCAAATCCATGCAAAACAAATGATTGAGCTTCCTACACTTGGGATATATGTGATATAGCTTCAACTGCATGCGAAACAAATGAGTTACATTCAAATCCAAGCGAAACACATAATTTAGCTTCGAATCAATGCGATGTAGAAGGTTTAGTTTCAAAACCAAGCGAAACACATGATTTAGCTTAAAATACTTGCGATATAAGTGATATAGTTTCAAATGCAGGAGAAACGAACGAGTTAGCTTCAAATCCATGCGAAACACATGATTCAGCTGCAAATCAATTCGATGTAGTAGGTTCAGCTTCAAATCCATGCGACACATATGACTTAGCTTCAAATACTTGCGATATAAGTGATATAGCTTCAAAAGCAGGAGGAACAAACGAGGTAGCTTCAGTTCTATGCGAAACAAATGACTTAGCTTCAAATCAATGCGAAGTAGAAGGCTTAGCTTCAAATCCATGCGAAACAAATGGATAAGCTACAAATGCTTGTGATATAAATTATTAAGCTACAACTGCATGCGAGACAAACGCGTTAGCTTCCAAACCATGCGAAACACATGATTTAGCTTAAAATCAATGCGATGTAGAAGGTTTAGCTTCAAATCCATGTGAAACAAATGATTGAGCTTCACACACTTGGGATATAGGTGCTATAGCTTCAACTGCATGCGAAACAAACGAGTTACCTTCAAATCCACGCGAAACACATGAATTGGTTCAAATGAATGCGATGTAGAAGGTTTAGCTTCAAATCGAAGCGAACCACATGATTTAGCTTCAAATACTTGCGATATAAGTGATATAGATTCAAATACAGGCGAAACGAACGAGTTAGCTTCAAATCCATGCGAAACACATGATTCATTTGCAAATCGATGCGATGTAGAAGGTTCAACTTCAAGTCCATGCAAAACACGTGATTTAGCTTCCAATTAATGCGAAGTAGAAGGCTCAGCTTCAAATCCATGCGACACATATGATTTAGCTTCAAACACTTGGGATATAGGTGGTATAGCTCCAACTGCATGCGAAACAAACGAGTTACCTTCAAATCCACGCGAAATACATGAGTCAGCTTCAAATCCATGCGACACATATGATTTAGCTTCAAATACTTGCGATATAAGTGATATAGCTTCAAAAGCAGGAGGAACAAACGAGGTTGCTTCAGTTCTATGCGAAACAAATGATTTAGCTTCAAATCAATGCGATGTAGTAGGTTTAGCTTCAAATACGTGCGAAACAAATGATTTTGGCATCAAATACTTGCGATATAAGTGATATAGCTTCAATGCAGGCCAAACAAACGAGTTAGCTTCAAATCCATGAGAAACACATGATTTAGCTTCAAATCCATGCGAAACAAATGGTTTAGCTACAAATACTTGTGATATACATTATTTAGCTACCACTGCAAGCGAAACAAACGAGTTAGCTTCAAATCCATGCGAAACACATGATTTATCTTCAAATCAGTGTGAAGTAGAAGGCTTAGCATCAAATCCCATGCGAATCAAATGGTTTAGATTCAAATACTTGTGATATACATGATTTAGCTTCAACTGCATGCGAAACACATGCTTCAGCTGCAAATCATTGCGATGTAGAAGGTTTAGCTTCAAAACCATGCCAAACACATGATTTAGCTTCAAATCCATGGGATGTAGAAGGTTTAGCTTCAAATCCATGAGAAACAAATGATTTAGCATCAAATACTTGTGAATATAAGTGATATAGCTTCAAATGCAGGCGAAACAAACGAGTTAGCTTCAGATCCATGCGAAATACATGATTTAGCTTCAAATCAATTCGAAGTAGAAGGCTTTGCTTCAAATCCAAGCGAGACACATGATTTAGCTTCAATCAGTGCGAAGTAGAAGGCTTAGCTTCAAATCCATGCGAATCTAATGGTTCGGCTTCAAATTCTTGTGAAATACATGATTTAGCTTCAACTGCATGCGAAACAACGAGTTACCTTCAAATCCACGCGAAACACATGATTTAACTTCAAATCAGTGTGAAGTAGAAGGCTTAGCATCAAATCCATGCGAATTTAATGGGTCGGATTCAAATACTTGTGAAATGCATGATTTAGCTTCAACTGCATGCGAAACAACGAGTTACCTTCAAATCCACGCGAAACACATAATTTAGCTTCAAATCAATGCGAAGTAGCAGGTTTAGCTTCAAATCCATGCAAAACAAATGATTGAGCTTCCTACACTTGGGATATATGTGATATAGCTTCAACTGCATGCGAAACAAATGAGTTACATTCAAATCCAAGCGAAACACATAATTTAGCTTCGAATCAATGCGATGTAGAAGGTTTAGTTTCAAAACCAAGCGAAACACATGATTTAGCTTAAAATACTTGCGATATAAGTGATATAGTTTCAAATGCAGGAGAAACGAACGAGTTAGCTTCAAATCCATGCGAAACACATGATTCAGCTGCAAATCAATTCGATGTAGTAGGTTCAGCTTCAAATCCATGCGACACATATGACTTAGCTTCAAATACTTGCGATATAAGTGATATAGCTTCAAAAGCAGGAGGAACAAACGAGGTAGCTTCAGTTCTATGCGAAACAAATGACTTAGCTTCAAATCAATGCGAAGTAGAAGGCTTAGCTTCAAATCCATGCGAAACAAATGGATAAGCTACAAATGCTTGTGATATAAATTATTAAGCTACAACTGCATGCGAGACAAACGCGTTAGCTTCCAAACCATGCGAAACACATGATTTAGCTTAAAATCAATGCGATGTAGAAGGTTTAGCTTCAAATCCATGTGAAACAAATGATTGAGCTTCACACACTTGGGATATAGGTGCTATAGCTTCAACTGCATGCGAAACAAACGAGTTACCTTCAAATCCACGCGAAACACATGAATTGGTTCAAATGAATGCGATGTAGAAGGTTTAGCTTCAAATCGAAGCGAACCACATGATTTAGCTTCAAATACTTGCGATATAAGTGATATAGATTCAAATACAGGCGAAACGAACGAGTTAGCTTCAAATCCATGCGAAACACATGATTCATTTGCAAATCGATGCGATGTAGAAGGTTCAACTTCAAGTCCATGCAAAACACGTGATTTAGCTTCCAATTAATGCGAAGTAGAAGGCTCAGCTTCAAATCCATGCGACACATATGATTTAGCTTCAAACACTTGGGATATAGGTGGTATAGCTCCAACTGCATGCGAAACAAACGAGTTACCTTCAAATCCACGCGAAATACATGAGTCAGCTTCAAATCCATGCGACACATATGATTTAGCTTCAAATACTTGCGATATAAGTGATATAGCTTCAAAAGCAGGAGGAACAAACGAGGTTGCTTCAGTTCTATGCGAAACAAATGATTTAGCTTCAAATCAATGCGATGTAGTAGGTTTAGCTTAAAATCCATGCGAAACAAATGATTGAGCTTCAAACACTTGGGATAAAGGTGATATAGCTTCAACTGCATGCGAAACAAATGAGTTACCTTCAAATCCACGCGAGACACATGAATTGATTCAAATGAATGCGATGTAGAAGGTTTAGCTTCAAATCCAAGCGAAACACATGATTTAGCTTCAAATCAATGCGAAGTAGAAGGCAGAGCTTCAAATCCATGCGATATAAATGGTTTAGCTTCAAATACTTGTGATATATATGATTTAGCTTCAACTGCATTCGAAGCAAACGAGTTAGCTCCAAATCCACGCGAAACACATGATTTAACTTCAAATCAGTGTGAAGTAGAAGGCTTAGCATCAAATCCATGCGAATTTAATGGGTCGGATTCAAATACTTGTGAAATGCATGATTTAGCTTCAACTGCATGCGAAACAACGAGTTACCTTCAAATCCACGCGAAACACATAATTTAGCTTCAAATCAATGCGAAGTAGCAGGTTTAGCTTCAAATCCATGCAAAACAAATGATTGAGCTTCCTACACTTGGGATATATGTGATATAGCTTCAACTGCATGCGAAACAAATGAGTTACATTCAAATCCAAGCGAAACACATAATTTAGCTTCGAATCAATGCGATGTAGAAGGTTTAGTTTCAAAACCAAGCGAAACACATGATTTAGCTTAAAATACTTGCGATATAAGTGATATAGTTTCAAATGCAGGAGAAACGAACGAGTTAGCTTCAAATCCACGCGAAACACATGATTCAGCTGCAAATCAAAGCGATGTAGAAGGTTTAGCTTCAAATCCATGCAAAACACGTGATTTAGCTGCCTATTAATGCGAAGTACAAGGCTTAGCTTCAAATCCATGCGAAACAAATGATTTAGCTACAAATACTTGTGATATACATTATTTAGCTACAACTGCATGCGAAACAAACGAGTTAGCTTCAAATCTACGCGAAACACATGAATTGGTTCAAATGAATGCGATGTAGAAGGTTTAGCTTCACATCCAATCGAAACACATGATTTAGCTTCAAATACTTGCGATATAAGTGATGTAGATTCAACTGCAGGCGAAATGAACGAGTTAGCTTCAAATCCATGCGAAACACATGATTTAGCTGCAAATCAATGCGTTGTAGGAGGTTTAGCGTCAAATCCATGCGATACACTAGATTAAGCTTCGAATCAATGCGATGTAGAAGGTTTAGCTTCAAATCCAAGCGAAACACATGATTTAGCTTCAAATACTTGCGATATAAGTGATATAGTTTCAAATGCAGGCGAAACGAACGAGTTAGCACGCAAATCCATGCGAAACACATGATTCAGCTGCAAATCAATGCGATGTAGAAGGTTTAGCTTCAAATCCATGCCAAACACATGATTTAGCTTCAAATCCATGGGATGTAGAAGGTTTAGATTCAAATCCATGCGAAACACATTATTTAGGTGCAAATCAGTGCGAAGTAGAAGGCTCAGGTTCAAAGCCATGCGATTCAAATGGTTCATCTTCAAATACTTGTGAAAGACATGATTTAGCTTCAACTGCATGCGAAACAAAGGGGTTACCTTCAAATCCACGCGAAACACATGATTTAGCTTCAAATCAATGTGATGTAGAAGGCTTAGTTTCAAATCCATGCAAAACACGTGATTTAGGATCGAATCAATGCGAAGTAGAAGGCTTAGCTTCAAATCCATGCGAAACAAATGGTTTAGCTTCAAATACTAGCGATATAAATGATACAGCTTCAAATACAGGAGAAACAAACGAGTTAGCTTCAAATCCATGCAAAACACACGATTTAGCTTCAATTCAAAGCCAAGTAGAAGGCTTAGCTTCTAATACATGCGAAACAAATGGTTTATCTTCAAATACTTGTGATATACATGATTCAGTTTCAACTGCATGCGAAACGAACGAGTTAGCTTCAAATCCATTCGAAACACAATATTTAGCGTCAAATCAATGCGAAGTAGAAGGCAGAGCTTCAAATCCATGCGATACAAATGGTTTAGCTACAAATACTTGTGATATACATTATTTAGCTACAACTGCATGCGAAACAAACGAGTTAGCTTCAAATCTACGCGAAACACATGAATTGGTTCAAATGAATGCGATGTAGAAGGTTTAGCTTCAAATCCAAGCGAAACACATGATTTAGCTTCAAATACTTGCGATATAAGTGATGTAGATTCAACTGCAGGCGAAATGAAAGAGTTAGCTTCAAGTCCATGCGAAACACTTGATTTAGCTGCAAATCAATGCGTTGTAGGAGGTTTAGCGTCAAATCCACGCGATACACTAGATTAAGCTTCAAATCAATGCGATGTAGAAGGTTTAGTTTCAAATCCATGCAAAACACGTGATTTAGGATCGAATCAATGCGAAGTAGAAGGCTTAGCTTCAAATCCATGCGAAACAAATGGTTTAGCTTCAAATACTAGCGATATAAGTGATACAGCTTCAAATACAGGAGAAACAAACGAGTTAGCTTCAAATCCATGCAAAACACACGATTTAGCTTCAATTCAAAGCCAAGTAGAAGGCTTAGCTTCTAATACATGCGAAACAAATGGTTTAGCTTCAAATACTTGTGATATACATGATTCAGTTTCAACTGCATGCGAAACGAACGAGTTAGCTTCAAATCCATGCGAAATACATGATTCAGCTGCAAATTAATGCTATGTAGAAGGCTTAGATTCAAATCCATGCAAAACACGTGATTTAGGATCCAATCAATGCGAAGTAGAAGGCTTAGCTTCAAATCCATGCGAGACAAATGCTTTAGCTTCAAATACTTGCGATATAAATGATGTAGCTTCAAATACAGCAGAAACAAACGAGTTAGCTTCAAATCCATGCAAAACACACGATATAGCTTCAATTCAATGCCAAGTAGAAGGCTTAGCTTCAAATCCATGCGAATGAATTGTTTAGCTGCAAATACATGTGATATACATGATTTAGTTTCAACTGCATGCGAAACAACGAGTTACCTTCAAATCCACGCGAAACACATAATTTAGCTTCAAATCAATGCGAAGTAGCAGGTTTAGATTCAAATCCATGCGAAACACATGATTTAGCTTCAAATCCATGGGATGTAGAAGGTTTAGCTTCAAATCTATGCGAAACACATTTGTTAGGTGCAAATCAGTGCGAAGTAGAAGGCTCAGGTTCCAAGCCATGCGATTCAAATGGTTCATCTTCAAATACTTGTGAAAGACATGATTTAGCTTCAACTGCATGCGAAACAAAGGGGTTACCTTCAAATCCACGCGAAACACATGATTTAGCTTCAAATCAATGTGATGTAGAAGGCTTAGTTTCAAATCCATGCAAAACACGTGATTTAGGATCGAATCAATGCGAAGTAGAAGGTTAACTTCAAATCCATGCGAAACAAATGGTTTAGCTTCAAATAATAGCGATATAAATGATACAGCTTCAAATACAGGAGAAACAAACGAGTTAGCTTCAAATCCATGCGAAACACACGATTTAGCTTCAATTCAAAGCCAAGTAGAAGGCTTAGCTTCTAATACATGCGAAACAAATGGTTTATCTTCAAATACTTGTGATATACATGATTCAGTTTCAACTGCATGCGAAACGAACGAGTTAGCTTCAAATCCATTCGAAACACAATATTTAGCGTCAAATCAATGCGAAGTAGACGGCAGAGCTTCAAATCCATGCGATACAAATGGTTTAGCTACAAATACTTGTGATATACATTATTTAGCTACAACTGCATGCGAAACAAACGAGTTAGCTTCAAATCTACGCGAAACACATGAATTGGTTCAAATGAATGCGATGTAGAAGGTTTAGCTTCAAATCCAAGCGAAACACATGATTTAGCTTCAAATACTTGCGATATAAGTGATGTAGATTCAACTGCAGGCGAAATGAACGAGTTAGCTTCAAATCCATGCGAAACACATGATTTAGCTGCAAATCAATGCGTTGTAGGAGGTTTAGCGTCAAATCCATGCGATACACTAGATTAAGCTTCAAATCAATGCGATGTAGAAGGTTTAGCTTCAAATCCAAGCGAAACACATGATTTAGCTTCAAATACTTGCGATATAAGTGATATAGTTTCAAATGCAGGCGAAACGAACGAGTTAGCTTCAAATCCATGCGAAACACATTATTCAGCTGCAAATCAATGTGATGTAGAAGGTTTAGATTCAAATCCATGCCAAACACATGATTTAGCTTCAAATCCATGGGATGTAGAAGGTTTAGCTTCAAATCCATGCGAAACACATTATTTAGGTGTAAATCTGTGCGAAGTAGAAGGCTCAGGTTCAAAGCCATGCGATTTAAATGGTTCATCTTCAAATACTTGTGAAAGACATGATTTAGCTTCAATTGCATGCGAAACTAACGAGTTAGCTTCAAATCCATACGAAACACATGATTTAGCTTCAAATCAATGCGAAGTAGAAGGTTTAGATTCAAATGCGTGCGAAACAAATGATTTTGGCATCAAATACTTGCGATATAAATGATATAGCTTCAAATGCAGGCGACACAAACGAGTTAGCTTCAAATCCATGCGAAACACATGATTTAGCTTCAAATCAATGCGAAGTAGAAGGTTTAGATTCAAATGCGTGCGAAACAAATGATTTTGGCAGAAAATACTTGCGATATAAATGATATAGCTTCAAATGCAGGCGACACAAACGAGTTAGCTTCAAATCCATGCGAAACACATGATTTAGCTTCAAATCCAAGCGAAACACATGATTTATTTTCAAATCAATGCGATGTAAAAGGTTTAGCTTCAAATCTGTGCGAAACAAATGATTTAGCATCAAATACTTGCGATATAAGGGATATAGCTTCAGATGCAGGCGAAACGAACGAGTTTGCTTCAAATCCATACGAAACACACGATTTAGCTTCAAATCAATGCGAAGTAGAAGGTTTAGATTCAAATGCGTGCGAAACAAATGATTTTGGCATCAAATACTTGCGATATAAATGATATAGCTTCAAATGCAGGCGACACAAACGAGTTAGCTTCAAATCCATGCGAAACACATGATTTAGCTTCAAATCAATGCGAAGTAGAAGGTTTAGATTCAAATGCGTGCGAAACAAATGATTTTGGCAGAAAATACTTGCGATATAAATGATATAGCTTCAAATGCAGGCGACACAAACGAGTTAGCTTCAAATCCATGCGAAACACATGATTTAGCTTCAAATCCAAGCGAAACACATGATTTATTTTCAAATCAATGCGATGTAAAAGGTTTAGCTTCAAATCTGTGCGAAACAAATGATTTAGCATCAAATACTTGCGATATAAGGGATATAGCTTCAGATGCAGGCGAAACGAACGAGTTTGCTTCAAATCCATACGAAACACATGATTTAGCTTCAAATCAATGCGAAGTAGAAGGTCCAGCTTCAAATCCGTGCGAAACAAATGATTTTGGCATCAAATACTTGCGATATAAGTGATATAGCTTCAATGCTGGCCAAACAAACGAGTTTGCTTCAAATCCATGAGAAACACATGATTTAGCTTCAAATCCATGCGAAACAAATGGTTGAGCTACAAATAATTGTGACAGACATGATTTAGTCTTCACTGCATTCGAAACAAACGAGTTACCTTCAAATCCACGCGAAACACATAATTTAGCTTCAAATCAATGCGAAGTAGGAGGTTTAGCTTGAAATCCATGCGAAACAAATGATTGAGCTTCCAATACTTGCGATATAAGTGATATAGTTTCAAATGCAGGAGGAACGAACGAGTTAGCTTCAAATCCATGCGAAATACATGATTCAGCTGCAAATTAATGCTATGTAGAAGGCTTAGATTCAAATCCATGCAAAACACGTGATTTAGGATCCAATCAATGCGAAGTAGAAGGCTTAGCTTCAAATCCATGCGAGACAAATGCTTTAGCTTCAAATACTTGCGATATAAATGATATAGCTTCAAATACAGCAGAAACAAACGAGTTAGCTTCAAATCCATGCAAAAACACACGATATAGCTTCAATTCAATGCAAGTAGAAGGCTTAGCTTCAAATCCATGCGAATGAATTGTTTAGCTGCAAATACATGTGATATACATGATTTAGCTTCAACTGCATGCGAAACAACGAGTTACCTTCAAATCCACGCGAAACACATAATTTAGCTTCAAATCAATGCGAAGTAGCAGGTTTAGATTCAAATCCATGCGAAACACATGATTTAGCTTCAAATCCATGGGATGTAGAAGGTTTAGCTTCAAATCTATGCGAAACACATTTGTTAGGTGCAAATCAGTGCGAAGTAGAAGGCTCAGGTTCCAAGCCATGCGATTCAAATGGTCCATCTTCAAATACTTGTGAAAGACATGATTTAGCTTCAACTGCGTGCGAAACAAAGGGGTTACCATCAAATCCACGCGAAACACATGATTTAGCTTCAAATCAATGTGATGTAGAAGGCTTAGTTTCAAATCCATGCAAAACACGTGATTTAGGATCGAATCAATGCGAAGTAGAAGGCTTAGCTTCAATCCATGCGAAACAAATGGTTTCGCTTCAAATACTAGCGATATAAATGATACAGCTTCAAATACAGGAGAAACAAACGAGTTAGCTTCAAATCCATGCAAAACACACGATTTAGCTTCAATTCAAAGCCAAGTAGAAGGCTTAGCTTCTAATACATGCGAAACAAATGGTTTATCTTCAAATACTTGTGATATACATGATTCAGTTTCAACTGCATGCGAAACGAACGAGTTAGCTTCAATCCATTCGAAACACAATATTTAGCGTCAAATCAATGCGAAGTAGAAGGCAGAGCTTCAAATCCATGCGATACAAATGGTTTAGCTACAAATACTTGAGATATACATTATTTAGCTACAACTGCATGCGAAACAAACGAGTTTGCTTCAATCTACGCGAAACACATGAATTGGTTCAAATGAATGCGATGTAGAAGGTTTAGCTTCAAATCCAAGCGAAACACATGATTTAGCTTCAAATACTTGCGATATAAATGATGTAGATTCAACTGCAGGCGAAATGAAAGAGTTAGCTTCAAATCCATGCGAAACACATGATTTAGCTGCTAATCAATGCGTTGTAGGAGGTTTAGCGTCAAATCCACGCGATACACTAGATTAAGCTTCAAATCAATGCGATGTAGAAGGTTTAGTTTCAAATCCATGCAAAACACGTGATTTAGGATCGAATCAATGCGAAGTAGAAGGCTTAGCTTCAAATCCATGCGAAACAAATGGTTTAGCTTCAAATACTAGCGATATAAGTGATACAGCTTCAAATACAGGAGAAACAAACGAGTTAGCTTCAAATCCATGCAAAACACACGATTTAGCTTCAATTCAAAGCCAAGTAGAAGGCTTAGCTTCTAATACATGCGAAACAAATGGTTTAGCTTCAAATACTTGTGATATACATGATTCAGTTTCAACTGCATGCGAAACGAACGAGTTAGCTTCAAATCCATTCGAAACACAATATTTAGCGTCAAATCAATGCGAAGTAGAAGGCAGAGCTTCAAATCCATGCGATACAAATGGTTTAGCTTCAAATACTTGTGATATACATGACCTAGCATCAACTGCATTCGAAGCAAACGAGTTCGCTCCGAATCCACGCGAAACACATGATTTAGCTTCAAATCAGGGCGAAGTAGAAGGCTTAGCTTCAAATCCATGCG
>NW_027476910.1:77500-107500 GCF_051020955.1 Megalopta genalis | reverse complement strand
CGGAATGCCGCTGATGTTGGCTCTATTTTCCAAAGCATCACGCCGCTGGCACTTTGTGTTTTTCGAGGTTACGGAAAGCAATACGCCGCTGGTACGAAACAATACGCCGCTGGAAAAAAAAGCAATACGCCGCTGGTACGAACCAATACGCCGCTGGAAAAAAAGCAATACGCCGCTGGTACGAACCAATACGCCGCTGGAAAAAAAGCAATACGCCGCTGGTACGAACCAATACGCCGCTGGAAAAAAAAGCAATACGCCGCTGGTACGAACCAATACGCCGCTGGAAAAAAAGCAATACGCCGCTGGTACGAACCAATACGCCGCTGGAAAAAAAAGCAATACGCCGCTGGTACGAACCAATACGCCGCTGGAAAAAAAGCAATACGCCGCTGGTACGAACCAATACGCCGCTGGTACTTTGTAATAAGAATTACATTATAAGATAGAAAGCACTACGCCGCTGGACATAAAATCTCCATTATCCGAACGAAAGCAATACGCCGCTGGTACTTTATTTTATTATAATAATTTAATTATAAGACAGAAACCGCTGATACTTGGTTGTAAAATCTCCATTATCCGAACGAAAGTAACACGCCGCTGGTACTTTATTTTATTATAATAATTTAATTATAAGACAGAAACCGCTGGTACTTGGTTGTAAAATCTCCATTATCCGAACGAAAGCAATACGCCGTTGGTACTTGGTTATAAAATTTTCATTACAAGATAGAAAGCAATATGCCGCTGGTTATATTAATGTAATCTTATGGAAAGCATTACGCCGCTGGAACTTTGACCATTGCAATAATCGATCGGAAGCTATACACAGCAAGGAATACGAATATTATACCAAGAGATCGAAAACAATACGCTGTTCGGACGTTTTGACTAGCTGTCGCACAGTGCAGACGCGCCGACCCGTCGCTCCGCATTTCGAGCGCAATTTCAGTGGTTTTTCAGTTCAGAAAATTACAGAGAGTGTTTGGTTGTGTTGCAGGAGTCAAACTGAATGATTTGATGCATAAAGTTTAATTAAACTCCCATTACTTTGCCGGGAAACATCGATTATTCCGATCTAGAAAGAGACAGAGACAGTCGATCCGCGTTATGTTAAATATTGCAAGGTTCCCGATTCCACAAAATTATAAAAAGTATACGGCTGTGTAGCAGGGATCAAAACGAGTAATTTCGTGTATAAAGTTTAATTAATATCCCATTAGTTTGCCGGGAAACATCGATTATTCCGATCTAGAAAGAGACAGAGACAGTCGATCCGCGTTATGTTAAATATTTCAAGGTTCCCGATTCCACAAAATTATAAAAAGTATACGGCTGTGTAGCGGGGATCAAAACGAGTAATTTCATGTATAAAGTTTAATTAAACTCCCAATAGTTTGCCGGGAAACATCGATTCTTCCGATCTAGAAAGAGACAGAGACAGTCGATCCGCGTTATGATAAATATTTCGAGGTTCCCGATTCCACAAAATTATAAAAAGTATACGGCTGTGTAGCGGGGATCAGAACGAGTAATTTCATGTATAAAGTTTAATTAAACTCCCAATAGTTTGCCGGGAAACATCGATTCTTCCGATCTAGAAAGAGACAGAGACAGTCGATCCGCGTTATGATAAATATTTCGAGGTTCCCGATTCCACAAAATTATAAAAAGTATACGGCTGTGTAGCGGGGATCAGAACGAGTAATTTCATGTATAAAGTTTAATTAAACTCCCAATAGTTTGCCGGGAAACATCGATTCTTCCGATCTAGAAAGAGACAGAGACAGTCGATCCGCGTTATGATAAATATTTCAAGGTTCCCGATTCCACAAAATTATAAAAAGTATACGGCTGTGTAGCGGGGATCAAAACGAGTAATTTCATGTATAAAGTTTAATTAATCTCCCAATAGTTTGCCGGGAAACATCGATTCTTCCGATCTAGAAAGAGACAGAGACAGTCGATCCGCGTTATGATAAATATTTCGAGGTTCCCGATTCCACAAATTTATAAAAAGTTTACGGCTGTGTAGCGGGGATCAGAACGAGTAATTTCATGTATAAAGTTTAATTAAACTCCCAATAGTTTTCCGGGAAACATCGATTCTTCCGATCTAGAAAGAGACAGAGACAGTCGATCCGCGTTATGATAAATATTTCGAGGTTCCCGATTCCACAAAATTATAAAAAGTATACGGCTGTGTAGCGGGGATCAGAACGAGTAATTTCATGTATAAAGTTTAATTAAACTCCCAATAGTTTGCCGGGAAACATCGATTCTTCCGATCTAGAAAGAGACAGAGACAGTCGATCCGCGTTATGATAAATATTTCAAGGTTCCCGATTCCACAAAATTATAAAAAGTATACGGCTGTGTAGCGGGGATCAGAACGAGTAATTTCATGTATAAAGTTTAATTAAACTCCCAATAGTTTTCCGGGAAACATCGATTCTTCCGATCTAGAAAGAGACAGAGACAGTCGATCCGCGTTATGATAAATATTTCGAGGTTCCCGATTCCACAAATTTATAAAAAGTTTACGGCTGTGTAGCGGGGATCAGAACGAGTAATTTCATGTATAAAGTTTAATTAAACTCCCAATAGTTTGCCGGGAAACATCGATTCTTCCGATCTAGAAAGAGACAGAGACAGTCGATCCGCATTATGATAAATATTTCAAGGTTCCCGATTCCACAAAATTATAAAAAGTATACGGCTGTGTAGCGGGGATCAAAACGAGTAATTTCATGTATAAAGTTTAATTAAACTCCCAATAGTTTGCCGGGAAACATCGATTCTTCCGATCTAGAAAGAGACAGAGACAGTCGATCCGCGTTATGATAAATATTTCGAGGTTCCCGATTCCACAAAATTATAAAAAGTATACGGCTGTGTAGCGGGGATCAGAACGAGTAATTTCATGTATAAAGTTTAATTAATCTCCCAATAGTTTGCCGGGAAACATCGATTCTTCCGATCTAGAAAGAGACAGAGACAGTCGATCCGCGTTATGATAAATATTTCGAGGTTCCCGATTCCACAAATTTATAAAAAGTTTACGGCTGTGTAGCGGGGATCAGAACGAGTAATTTCATGTATAAAGTTTAATTAAACTCCCAATAGTTTTCCGGGAAACATCGATTCTTCCGATCTAGAAAGAGACAGAGACAGTCGATCCGCGTTATGATAAATATTTCGAGGTTCCCGATTCCACAAAATTATAAAAAGTATACGGCTGTGTAGCGGGGATCAGAACGAGTAATTTCATGTATAAAGTTTAATTAAACTCCCAATAGTTTGCCGGGAAACATCGATTCTTCCGATCTAGAAAGAGACAGAGACAGTCGATCCGCGTTATGATAAATATTTCAAGGTTCCCGATTCCACAAAATTATAAAAAGTATACGGCTGTGTAGCGGGGATCAGAACGAGTAATTTCATGTATAAAGTTTAATTAAACTCCCAATAGTTTTCCGGGAAACATCGATTCTTCCGATCTAGAAAGAGACAGAGACAGTCGATCCGCGTTATGATAAATATTTCGAGGTTCCCGATTCCACAAATTTATAAAAAGTTTACGGCTGTGTAGCGGGGATCAGAACGAGTAATTTCATGTATAAAGTTTAATTAAACTCCCAATAGTTTGCCGGGAAACATCGATTCTTCCGATCTAGAAAGAGACAGAGACAGTCGATCCGCGTTATGATAAATATTTCAAGGTTCCCGATTCCACAAAATTATAAAAAGTATACGGCTGTGTAGCGGGGATCAAAACGAGTAATTTCATGTATAAAGTTTAATTAAACTCCCAATAGTTTGCCGGGAAACATCGATTCTTCCGATCTAGAAAGAGACAGAGACAGTCGATCCGCGTTATGATAAATATTTCGAGGTTCCCGATTCCACAAAATTATAAAAAGTATACGGCTGTGTAGCGGGGATCAGAACGAGTAATTTCATGTATAAAGTTTAATTAATCTCCCAATAGTTTGCCGGGAAACATCGATTCTTCCGATCTAGAAAGAGACAGAGACAGTCGATCCGCGTTATGATAAATATTTCGAGGTTCCCGATTCCACAAATTTATAAAAAGTTTACGGCTGTGTAGCGGGGATCAGAACGAGTAATTTCATGTATAAAGTTTAATTAAACTCCCAATAGTTTTCCGGGAAACATCGATTCTTCCGATCTAGAAAGAGACAGAGACAGTCGATCCGCGTTATGATAAATATTTCGAGGTTCCCGATTCCACAAAATTATAAAAAGTATACGGCTGTGTAGCGGGGATCAGAACGAGTAATTTCATGTATAAAGTTTAATTAAACTCCCAATAGTTTGCCGGGAAACATCGATTCTTCCGATCTAGAAAGAGACAGAGACAGTCGATCCGCGTTATGATAAATATTTCAAGGTTCCCGATTCCACAAAATTATAAAAAGTATACGGCTGTGTAGCGGGGATCAGAACGAGTAATTTCATGTATAAAGTTTAATTAAACTCCCAATAGTTTTCCGGGAAACATCGATTCTTCCGATCTAGAAAGAGACAGAGACAGTCGATCCGCGTTATGATAAATATTTCGAGGTTCCCGATTCCACAAATTTATAAAAAGTTTACGGCTGTGTAGCGGGGATCAGAACGAGTAATTTCATGTATAAAGTTTAATTAAACTCCCAATAGTTTGCCGGGAAACATCGATTCTTCCGATCTAGAAAGAGACAGAGACAGTCGATCCGCGTTATGATAAATATTTCAAGGTTCCCGATTCCACAAAATTATAAAAAGTATACGGCTGTGTAGCGGGGATCAAAACGAGTAATTTCATGTATAAAGTTTAATTAAACTTCCAATAGTTTGTCGGGAAACATCGATAGTTCGATCGCGCGAGAGAGACAGAGAAACGAACAGACTTCTTTTCGATTTACGGCTAAAATAAATTTTTCTAATTTTTTTCAATAACATATTCTTGCTTAGATAACTTTTTTACATAGGGATTAAGCATTTAGAACGATACATTGTTTAAAATAAGGGCACTTTACTCTTGACATTTTACGGTTTTTTCAATTTTCTGAAAAATCCTATCATTAGATTTTTTTAAAAATACGATATTCTTGCTTAACTAACGTTTCTACATAGGGATTAAGCATTTAGAACGAAATCTAATGTCAGAAAATGGCACTTTACTCTTGACATTTTTCGGTTTTTTCAATTTTCTGGGAAATCCTATCATTAGATTTTTTTAAAAATACGATATTCTTGCTTAACTAACGTTTCTACATAGGGATTAAGCATTTAGAACGAAATCTAATGTAGGAAAATGGTACTTTACTCTTGATCGGTACGTTGGGACTTTGAAAATATTCGGGCGTTCCAATCGCTCGTCTGTTGCATCATAGCGCGTCTCGGCGCAATCGACCGATTCGCTCGATCCATTATTTTCGATTTACGGCTAAAATAAATTTTTCTAATTTTTTTCAATAACATATTCCTGCTAAAATAACTTTTTTACATAGGGATTAAGCATTTAGAACGATACATTGTTTAAAATAAGGGCACTTTACTCTTGACATTTTACGGTTTTTTCAATTTTCTGAAAAATCCTATCATTAGATTTTTTTAAAAATACGATATTCTTGCTTAACTAACGTTTCTACATAGGGATTAAGCATTTAGAACGAAATCTAATGTCAGAAAATGGCACTTTACTCTTGACATTTTTCGGTTTTTTCAATTTTCTGGGAAATCCTATCATTAGATTTTTTTAAAAATACGATATTCTTGCTTAACTAACGTTTTTACATAGGGATTAAGCATTTAGAACGAAATCTAATGTAGGAAAATGGTACTTTACTCTTGATCGGTACGTTGGGACTTTGAAAATATTCGGGCGTTCCAATCGCTCGTCTGTTGCATCATAGCGCGTCTCGGCGCAATCGACCGATTCGCTCGATCCATTATTTTCGATTTACGGCTAAAATAAATTTTTCTAATTTTTTTCAATAACATATTCCTGCTTAAATAACTTTTTTACATAGGGATTAAGCATTTAGAACGATACATTGTTTAAAATAAGGGCACTTTACTCTTGACATTTTACGGTTTTTTCAATTTTCTGAAAAATCCTATCATTAGATTTTTTTAAAAATACGATATTCTTGCTTAACTAACGTTTCTACATAGGGATTAAGCATTTAGAACGAAATCTAATGTCAGAAAATGGCACTTTACTCTTGACATTTTTCGGTTTTTTCAATTTTCTGGAAAATCCTATCATTAGATTTTTTTAAAAATACGATATTCTTGCTTAACTAACGTTTTTACATAGGGATTAAGCATTTAGAACGAAATCTAATGTAGGAAAATGGTACTTTACTCTTGATCGGTACGTTGGGACTTTGAAAATATTCGGGCGTACGCGGCGCGCTCGGCGCTTCGAACAGCTCCGGTGTCCCCATTATTTTCGATTTACGGCTAAAATAAATTTTTCTAATTTTTTTCAATAACATATTCCTGCTAAAATAACTTTTTTACATAGGGATTAAGCATTTAGAACGATACATTGTTTAAAATAAGGGCACTTTACTCTTGACATTTTACGGTTTTTTCAATTTTCTGAAAAATCCTATCATTAGATTTTTTTAAAAATACGATATTCTTGCTTAACTAACGTTTCTACATAGGGATTAAGCATTTAGAACGAAATCTAATGTCAGAAAATGGCACTTTACTCTTGACATTTTTCGGTTTTTTCAATTTTCTGGAAAATCCTATCATTAGATTTTTTTAAAAATACGATATTCTTGCTTAACTAACGTTTTTACATAGGGATTAAGCATTTAGAACGAAATCTAATGTAGGAAAATGGTACTTTACTCTTGATCGGTACGTTGGGACTTTGAAAATATTCGGGGGTTCCAATCGCTCGTCTGTTGCATCATAGCGCGTCTCGGCGCAATCGACCGATTCGCTCGATCCATTATTTTCGATTTACGGCTAAAATAAATTTTTCTAATTTTTTTCAATAACATATTCCTGCTTAAATAACTTTTTTACATAGGGATTAAGCATTTAGAACGATACATTGTTTAAAATAAGGGCACTTTACTCTTGACATTTTACGGTTTTTTCAATTTTCTGAAAAATCCTATCATTAGATTTTTTTAAAAATACGATATTCTTGCTTAACTAACGTTTCTACATAGGGATTAAGCATTTAGAACGAAATCTAATGTCAGAAAATGGCACTTTACTCTTGACATTTTTCGGTTTTTTCAATTTTCTGGGAAATCCTATCATTAGATTTTTTTAAAAATACGATATTCTTGCTTAACTAACGTTTTTACATAGGGATTAAGCATTTAGAACGAAATCTAATGTAGGAAAATGGTACTTTACTCTTGATCGGTACGTTGGGACTTTGAAAATATTCGGGCGTTCCAATCGCTCGTCTGTTGCATCATAGCGCGTCTTTTTTTTTTTTTTTTTTTTTTTTAACGTGGGGGAAATCTGCTGGTCAGACACCCCCGTCCCGCCCGAGGGGCGGGGCGGGGGTAGTGCGGGTTTTGACCCGCTAAAACCCCCACGGCGGCCTAGGGCGCTGGCGAGTAGCGGGGGAGCCACGGGAACTCTTACAGAACACAACCGCGGCTCCCCCTCGCCTGGCCGGCCACCAGGATGGAATGGCGATGGCCGGCCGCGTCCCGGGGGGGAGATTTATACTCCCCCCATGAATCATCTTGCTTCGGCGGTGCGGGGGACCGCACCCCACACCGCCTCGTCACTCCCACTTTGGGGAGGACAGCTTCAGTTGGGGGGGGGGGGTTGGCGGGCGGCGGGCAATTAAACCAGTAATCTGGTACACCCGCCGCCCGCCTATTCTCATCTGCTCGGGGAGGGGGGCTCTAGGCGTGGGCGCACACGCCGCACCCCCCGCTCACGGCGACCCCGCTCGGCAGCCTCCTTCTGCAGCATCACCTCTTCGCAGAAGGCGATGGCTGCCGCCCATTTTCTTGGGCTCTCCAGCATGGCCCCAACTAAGCTGGAGAGAGCGAGGTCGCGACCAACTTCCCGTCTTAGGACTCGGCGCAGCACTGAAAAGGCGGGGCATACCTCCAGTGTATGCTGCGCCGAGTCCTCCTCCGCGCCACAGTGGTGGCACACCGTCGTCGCTTCCCGACCGATGCGACACAGGTACACACCGAAGCAGCCATGCCCGGTGAACACCTGCGTCGCACGGTAGGTGAGCCTGCCAAACCGCCTCTCCCGCCACGAGGTGAAGTGTGGCAGGAGAGCCCCAGGGACGCGCTCGCCGGCATGGGAACAAAGCTCCGCATGCCATCTGGCGAGCGCTAGTCCCCGGGCCTGGAGTTCGAAGCCGTCGACCGCCTCCCGCTCCGGCGGGTCCCCCCGAGCCCGGCCAGCGATGCATATGCGCCTATAGACATAGGCGCGCATCGCCGCCTGCAGCTCGAAGGGAATTTCTCCCGCCAGAGCAAGCGCCGCCACGGTAGACGCGGTGCGGTAACCCCGTATGAGGCGAAGGGCCATTTGCCTCTGAAGCCGGCGCAACAACAAAGTGATGCGCCGGCTTGCCCTCGCGGACGGCCCCCAGATCGGGGCGCCGTACAAGGCCATGGACCGCACCACGCCCAGGTATAGGCGACGCACCATGTTATCCGGTCCCCCGAGATTGGGCAACAGGCGGCCGAGCGAGGCCGCCGCCCTCTCAACTCGGGGGACGAGGCGGCCGAAATGCGCCCCGAATCTCCAGTGGCTGTCGAGGATCAGTCCGAGATACTTGATCTCGGACTTCACCTCGACGCAGGCTCCTCCAACCCAGATCCACGATCCGGCCGGTGGCCGCGACCGAGGCCGTCCAAACCAGACGGCCTCGGCCTTCTCCGGGGCCATCTTCAGCCCCAGATCGTGGATCTTCGCGACGACGGCTGCCACCGCAACCTCCGCTCGTCGGATGGTCCTCTCGAAGGTGTCCCCGACGGTGACCACTAACGTGTCGTCCGCATAGCAGACGACAGTGGCACCGTCGGGCAGGGAGGCCCTCAGGACTGCGTTATATCCCAGGTCCCACAGGAGTGGTCCTAACACGGACCCCTGTGGGACCCCGCAGTCCACTTCCCTCCGTATCGTCCCGTACCGGCCCGGGTATTCCACCCACCTGTCCCGCAGGTAGGCCCCGATCACCCGCCTCAGATAGGGAGGCACCTGGTGTTCAACCAGGGCCTCCCTAATGGCGGACCAGGGCAGGGTGTTAAATGCATTGACGATGTCGATCGACACCGCCAAACACACCCCGCCCCGTGCCACGGCATTGTCCGAGAGGGACTTTAGACGGTCGATTGCGTCGACCGTCGATCGCCCCTCCCGGAAGCCGAACTGGCAGTCCGCCAGATCGGGGCCAACGCGGGACAGGCGCCTGGCGAGGCGGGCAGCAATGATCTTTTCAAAGATCTTGCCCACCTCGTCCAGGAGGCAAATGGGCCGGTACGCGGAGGGAGAATCCGCAGGCCTCCCATCCTTCTTTAAGAGGACCATCCGACTTCTCCTCCAGAGGTCCGGGAACACCCCGGACCTCAGGAGCCCGGAGAAGAGGCTTCTGAGCCTCCCGCCCAGGACGCTCATGGCAAGCAACCAGACCCGGCCGGGGATACCGTCCGGCCCCGGGGCAGTATTCTTGCCCCGAAGCCATTTGACTACCCCGGCCATTTCCTCCGGCGCGACCTCCAGATCCGGGGACCACTCATGTCCCTCTAGCTGAGGGACGGGCCGGGACGCCTCCCCGCTGACGGGGAATAGCGCGTCCACGACCCGTCCGAGCATCCCCGGATCCAGGCTTTCCGTCAGAGGGGGCGCCCAGGGACGTAAACGTCCCATCGCCATTTTGTATGGGCGCCCCCACGGATCTCGGTTCAGAGACCCGAGAAAGTCGCGCCAGGCCTGGCTCTTCGCCTGCCTGATGGCCAGCTGCAGGGCGACCACCTTCTCCCTGTATCGCCCATACAGCCGGATAGCCAGCTCCACGTCGGAACGTCGTCGTCGACGGGCGCGGGCGTACTGGCGTCGCGCGCGGATGCACTCTGTGCGTAAATCCGCTATCGCGCGCGACCACCAGTACACCGCCTTCCTCGGGAAGACCCTGGCCCGGGGCATGGCGACGTCGCAAATCGACGTCATTGCGCCCCGGAACCAATGGGCCTCCCTTGTCCCGTCGACTGGCCCGGCCGGTGTTGCCGGCCAGGCCACGACGTGGGCTGCCGCCATCAGAGCGTCCTGGTCGAGGCGCTTCAGCGCCCACCGTGGCTGAGGCGATCCCTCATCAGCGGGGCGACGTCGGGGCGTCGATGGGGCGGCGGAGAGGCCGAGAACAATGTATCTGTGGTCGGACAGCGTCTCGACCTCCTCCGCCACCCTCCACCCCGTAATACGGCGCACGGCCGGGGGCGTTGCCCATGACAGGTCAACGATGGACCCCCCGTTATACCGCACGCACGTATGGACCGAGCCCGTGTTTAGAAGACAGAGTCCGAGTCCCGCCGCCCAATCAAGCACCTCCCGGCCCCTCGGGTCCGTCCTGGGGGAACCCCAAGCTGAAGACTTGGCGTTGAAGTCCCCCAGGACCAGCACCGGACGCGGCTGGCAGCGAGAGACGCATCTCCCCACCACGTCCAGATACTGTTCATACTCCACGAGGGACCACCTCGGAGGTGCGTAGATCGCCACAACCACGGTGCCGCCCCAGTCAACGGCCAGGTATCCCCGGCCGCGCTCGATAACGGAGCACGCCGGGGACCCCGGCCGGCCTGCCCATATTATAACGACGGAGCCGTCCAAGTCCCCCATCCAATGTGGATGGTCGGGGACCCGGTACGGCTCCGCCGCTACGGCCAACCCGGCACCCCGCTCGGCCAGGAATTGCACAAAAAGGTCTTGTGCCCTGACCGAGCGGTTCAGGTTGGCCTGAATAATAGGGCCAGTAGGCCCCATTACTCCGGCGCCTCAATCTCCATCGCTGCCGCGGGAGCGGTGGCGTCTGGGGTTTTATCAGCCCCAACCGCCCCCGCGGGCGCGACGGTGGCATCCTTGGGTGCCGGATCCTTTGTTTTAGGAGCTGCCACGGCGGCTGCCGCCTTGGCCGTCGTGGTTCTCCTCCCCCTGCTTCCTCTGCCGCGTCTCGCGCTGGCAGGGCACGCCCGGCTGCCGAGGCGGTGGCCGGCCGGCTTGCCAGCACCCGCGCAAAGCGGGCACTTTGGCTTTTCTGTGCAGCCAGCCACCTTATGGTCCTGACTGCCGCACCCGAAACAGCAGCCGGACCGATCCTCGGCCGCAGTGCACCGCTGCCTCGTGTGGCCTAAGCCAAAGCAGCGGTAGCACTGCAAGGGCCGGGCGCTGAGGGCCTCCACCGTCGCCTGGGTCCAGCCCACCGTCAGTTTGCCGGCGACCGCGACTTTACGTGCGGCCGCGGCAGGGCACTGGACCCAGAGGGTGCCCAAACCAGAGGGGGAAGACCGGATTTCGCCGGTCTTCACATCCCCCCGGTCGCACCCTCCCACACGGGCGACAGCTGCGGCGACCTCCACCGGCGTGGTCGAGTCGACCAGGCCGCGCACCCTAAGGTCGGCCTTTTTGATTGGGCGCGCGACCTTCACGCCGGTCCCTGCCAGCGCGTCAGCCATCTTAGAGGCCAGGGCAGTGGCCTTGGCTGCTCCATCGGCTCCGGGGACCTCCAAAATTATTGCCCCCGTCACCGCTCTCCTGGGCTTCAGCGAGGCGATGCCAAGTTCTGCCAGGTCTATTTTGGACCTGGCAGTGGCCATCGCCTCGGCGTAACTCATCGCCCCGCCGGCCGGTACCGTTAGAGTAACGGCAGCCGTGCGGGGCGGACGTGGCGGCAGGGGAGCCCTTTTGGGAGCAGCCGGTGCCACCCGCCTCGCCGCCCTCTGGGTCAAAGCAGCCTTGGCAGCTGCCGCAGGTTTATCTGCGGCAGCCGCCCTTTTGGCCTTCCGGCCAACTACCTTTGACCACACCTCAGTTGGAGGTGTGGTGGAGGGCGGCGCAACAGTGGGGGCGGGCTGCATTTGTGTCGCCTTAGCGACCACAGTCGCTCCCCCACTGCCACCCTTTTTCTTTCCCCCCCTCCTGTCCATCGGCAGGGGTGGGGCTGGCGGCACGGGTGCCGCCGATCGCGGGCCTCGCACCCGCGGGACCAGCTCCCTTCTGAACGATGCCAATTTGGCATCGATAAGGGAGCCGATCTGTGCCAGCAAGTCGGCTGGCACAGCCGCGGGTGGGGGCGAGGACCCTCCTCGCCCAGGTGACTGGGGCCCCCGAGCGCCGATAACCGGCAGCAACCCCTTGCCCCCATCAGGGGGCAGCGGCGGAGCCATCCCGGCAACAGCCGGCCCCGCCTCCACCGCTTGACGGAGTCGGGCGACCTCCGCCCGTAACTCCGCCAACTGCTCCCTCAATGAGGCATTTTCGGCCTCTAAGAGCCGGGTGGCGCTGGGAGCCGACCGAACTGCCAGCTCCGCTACGCCCACCCGGCTGTTCAGGGCCGCCGTCCGGAGGGACCGCACCGCGCTGGCCTTCAGTCCCGTCGCGGCACTGGATATCCTGGCCACATCGCCCAGGCACTCCATTACCGCGGCCGCAACGTCCCGCGGCATCATAGCGCGTCTCGGCGCAATCGACCGATTCGCTCGATCCATTATTTTCGATTTACGGCTAAAATAAATTTTTCTAATTTTTTTCAATAACATATTCCTGCTTAAATAACTTTTTTACATAGGGATTAAGCATTTAGAACGATACATTGTTTAAAATAAGGGCACTTTACTCTTGACATTTTACGGTTTTTTCAATTTTCTGAAAAATCCTATCATTAGATTTTTTTAAAAATACGATATTCTTGCTTAACTAACGTTTCTACATAGGGATTAAGCATTTAGAACGAAATCTAATGTCAGAAAATGGCACTTTACTCTTGACATTTTTCGGTTTTTTCAATTTTCTGGAAAATCCTATCATTAGATTTTTTTAAAAATACGATATTCTTGCTTAACTAACGTTTTTACATAGGGATTAAGCATTTAGAACGAAATCTAATGTAGGAAAATGGTACTTTACTCTTGATCGGTACGTTGGGACTTTGAAAATATTCGGGCGTACGCGGCGCGCTCGGCGCTTCGAACAGCTCCGGTGTCCCCATTATTTTCGATTTACGGCTAAAATAAATTTTTCTAATTTTTTTCAATAACATATTCCTGCTTAAATAACTTTTTTACATAGGGATTAAGCATTTAGAACGATACATTGTTTAAAATAAGGGCACTTTACTCTTGACATTTTACGGTTTTTTCAATTTTCTGAAAAATCCTATCATTAGATTTTTTTAAAAATACGATATTCTTGCTTAACTAACGTTTCTACATAGGGATTAAGCATTTAGAACGAAATCTAATGTCAGAAAATGGCACTTTACTCTTGACATTTTTCGGTTTTTTCAATTTTCTGGGAAATCCTATCATTAGATTTTTTTAAAAATACGATATTCTTGCTTAACTAACGTTTTTACATAGGGATTAAGCATTTAGAACGAAATCTAATGTAGGAAAATGGTACTTTACTCTTGATCGGTACGTTGGGACTTTGAAAATATTCGGGCGTTCCAATCGCTCGTCTGTTGCATCATAGCGCGTCTCGGCGCAATCGACCGATTCGCTCGATCCATTATTTTCGATTTACGGCTAAAATAAATTTTTCTAATTTTTTTCAATAACATATTCCTGCTAAAATAACTTTTTTACATAGGGATTAAGCATTTAGAACGATACATTGTTTAAAATAAGGGCACTTTACTCTTGACATTTTACGGTTTTTTCAATTTTCTGAAAAATCCTATCATTAGATTTTTTTAAAAATACGATATTCTTGCTTAACTAACGTTTCTACATAGGGATTAAGCATTTAGAACGAAATCTAATGTCAGAAAATGGCACTTTACTCTTGACATTTTTCGGTTTTTTCAATTTTCTGGGAAATCCTATCATTAGATTTTTTTAAAAATACGATATTCTTGCTTAACTAACGTTTTTACATAGGGATTAAGCATTTAGAACGAAATCTAATGTAGGAAAATGGTACTTTACTCTTGATCGGTACGTTGGGACTTTGAAAATATTCGGGCGTTCCAATCGCTCGTCTGTTGCATCATAGCGCGTCTCGGCGCAATCGACCGATTCGCTCGATCCATTATTTTCGATTTACGGCTAAAATAAATTTTTCTAATTTTTTTCAATAACATATTCCTGCTAAAATAACTTTTTTACATAGGGATTAAGCATTTAGAACGATACATTGTTTAAAATAAGGGCACTTTACTCTTGACATTTTACGGTTTTTTCAATTTTCTGAAAAATCCTATCATTAGATTTTTTTAAAAATACGATATTCTTGCTTAACTAACGTTTCTACATAGGGATTAAGCATTTAGAACGAAATCTAATGTCAGAAAATGGCACTTTACTCTTGACATTTTTCGGTTTTTTCAATTTTCTGGGAAATCCTATCATTAGATTTTTTTAAAAATACGATATTCTTGCTTAACTAACGTTTTTACATAGGGATTAAGCATTTAGAACGAAATCTAATGTAGGAAAATGGTACTTTACCCTTGATCGGTACGTTGGGACTTTGAAAATATTCGGGCGTTCCAATCGCTCGTCTGTTGCATCATAGCGCGTCTCGGCGCAATCGACCGATTCGCTCGATCCATTATTTTCGATTTACGGCTAAAATAAATTTTTCTAATTTTTTTCAATAACATATTCCTGCTTAAATAACTTTTTTACATAGGGATTAAGCATTTAGAACGATACATTGTTTAAAATAAGGGCACTTTACTCTTGACATTTTACGGTTTTTTCAATTTTCTGAAAAATCCTATCATTAGATTTTTTTAAAAATACGATATTCTTGCTTAACTAACGTTTCTACATAGGGATTAAGCATTTAGAACGAAATCTAATGTCAGAAAATGGCACTTTACTCTTGACATTTTTCGGTTTTTTCAATTTTCTGGAAAATCCTATCATTAGATTTTTTTAAAAATACGATATTCTTGCTTAACTAACGTTTTTACATAGGGATTAAGCATTTAGAACGAAATCTAATGTAGGAAAATGGTACTTTACTCTTGATCGGTACGTTGGGACTTTGAAAATATTCGGGCGTACGCGGCGCGCTCGGCGCTTCGAACAGCTCCGGTGTCCCCATTATTTTCGATTTACGGCTAAAATAAATTTTTCTAATTTTTTTCAATAACATATTCCTGCTAAAATAACTTTTTTACATAGGGATTAAGCATTTAGAACGATACATTGTTTAAAATAAGGGCACTTTACTCTTGACATTTTACGGTTTTTTCAATTTTCTGAAAAATCCTATCATTAGATTTTTTTAAAAATACGATATTCTTGCTTAACTAACGTTTCTACATAGGGATTAAGCATTTAGAACGAAATCTAATGTCAGAAAATGGCACTTTACTCTTGACATTTTTCGGTTTTTTCAATTTTCTGGAAAATCCTATCATTAGATTTTTTTAAAAATACGATATTCTTGCTTAACTAACGTTTTTACATAGGGATTAAGCATTTAGAACGAAATCTAATGTAGGAAAATGGTACTTTACTCTTGATCGGTACGTTGGGACTTTGAAAATATTCGGGGGTTCCAATCGCTCGTCTGTTGCATCATAGCGCGTCTCGGCGCAATCGACCGATTCGCTCGATCCATTATTTTCGATTTACGGCTAAAATAAATTTTTCTAATTTTTTTCAATAACATATTCCTGCTTAAATAACTTTTTTACATAGGGATTAAGCATTTAGAACGATACATTGTTTAAAATAAGGGCACTTTACTCTTGACATTTTACGGTTTTTTCAATTTTCTGAAAAATCCTATCATTAGATTTTTTTAAAAATACGATATTCTTGCTTAACTAACGTTTCTACATAGGGATTAAGCATTTAGAACGAAATCTAATGTCAGAAAATGGCACTTTACTCTTGACATTTTTCGGTTTTTTCAATTTTCTGGGAAATCCTATCATTAGATTTTTTTAAAAATACGATATTCTTGCTTAACTAACGTTTTTACATAGGGATTAAGCATTTAGAACGAAATCTAATGTAGGAAAATGGTACTTTACTCTTGATCGGTACGTTGGGACTTTGAAAATATTCGGGCGTTCCAATCGCTCGTCTGTTGCATCATAGCGCGTCTCGGCGCAATCGACCGATTCGCTCGATCCATTATTTTCGATTTACGGCTAAAATAAATTTTTCTAATTTTTTTCAATAACATATTCCTGCTTAAATAACTTTTTTACATAGGGATTAAGCATTTAGAACGATACATTGTTTAAAATAAGGGCACTTTACTCTTGACATTTTACGGTTTTTTCAATTTTCTGAAAAATCCTATCATTAGATTTTTTTAAAAATACGATATTCTTGCTTAACTAACGTTTCTACATAGGGATTAAGCATTTAGAACGAAATCTAATGTCAGAAAATGGCACTTTACTCTTGACATTTTTCGGTTTTTTCAATTTTCTGGAAAATCCTATCATTAGATTTTTTTAAAAATACGATATTCTTGCTTAACTAACGTTTTTACATAGGGATTAAGCATTTAGAACGAAATCTAATGTAGGAAAATGGTACTTTACTCTTGATCGGTACGTTGGGACTTTGAAAATATTCGGGCGTACGCGGCGCGCTCGGCGCTTCGAACAGCTCCGGTGTCCCCATTATTTTCGATTTACGGCTAAAATAAATTTTTCTAATTTTTTTCAATAACATATTCCTGCTAAAATAACTTTTTTACATAGGGATTAAGCATTTAGAACGATACATTGTTTAAAATAAGGGCACTTTACTCTTGACATTTTACGGTTTTTTCAATTTTCTGAAAAATCCTATCATTAGATTTTTTTAAAAATACGATATTCTTGCTTAACTAACGTTTCTACATAGGGATTAAGCATTTAGAACGAAATCTAATGTCAGAAAATGGCACTTTACTCTTGACATTTTTCGGTTTTTTCAATTTTCTGGAAAATCCTATCATTAGATTTTTTTAAAAATACGATATTCTTGCTTAACTAACGTTTTTACATAGGGATTAAGCATTTAGAACGAAATCTAATGTAGGAAAATGGTACTTTACTCTTGATCGGTACGTTGGGACTTTGAAAATATTCGGGGGTTCCAATCGCTCGTCTGTTGCATCATAGCGCGTCTCGGCGCAATCGACCGATTCGCTCGATCCATTATTTTCGATTTACGGCTAAAATAAATTTTTCTAATTTTTTTCAATAACATATTCCTGCTTAAATAACTTTTTTACATAGGGATTAAGCATTTAGAACGATACATTGTTTAAAATAAGGGCACTTTACTCTTGACATTTTACGGTTTTTTCAATTTTCTGAAAAATCCTATCATTAGATTTTTTTAAAAATACGATATTCTTGCTTAACTAACGTTTCTACATAGGGATTAAGCATTTAGAACGAAATCTAATGTCAGAAAATGGCACTTTACTCTTGACATTTTTCGGTTTTTTCAATTTTCTGGGAAATCCTATCATTAGATTTTTTTAAAAATACGATATTCTTGCTTAACTAACGTTTTTACATAGGGATTAAGCATTTAGAACGAAATCTAATGTAGGAAAATGGTACTTTACTCTTGATCGGTACGTTGGGACTTTGAAAATATTCGGGCGTTCCAATCGCTCGTCTGTTGCATCATAGCGCGTCTCGGCGCAATCGACCGATTCGCTCGATCCATTATTTTCGATTTACGGCTAAAATAAATTTTTCTAATTTTTTTCAATAACATATTCCTGCTAAAATAACTTTTTTACATAGGGATTAAGCATTTAGAACGATACATTGTTTAAAATAAGGGCACTTTACTCTTGACATTTTACGGTTTTTTCAATTTTCTGAAAAATCCTATCATTAGATTTTTTTAAAAATACGATATTCTTGCTTAACTAACGTTTCTACATAGGGATTAAGCATTTAGAACGAAATCTAATGTCAGAAAATGGCACTTTACTCTTGACATTTTTCGGTTTTTTCAATTTTCTGGGAAATCCTATCATTAGATTTTTTTAAAAATACGATATTCTTGCTTAACTAACGTTTTTACATAGGGATTAAGCATTTAGAACGAAATCTAATGTAGGAAAATGGTACTTTACTCTTGATCGGTACGTTGGGACTTTGAAAATATTCGGGCGTTCCAATCGCTCGTCTGTTGCATCATAGCGCGTCTCGGCGCAATCGACCGATTCGCTCGATCCATTATTTTCGATTTACGGCTAAAATAAATTTTTCTAATTTTTTTCAATAACATATTCCTGCTAAAATAACTTTTTTACATAGGGATTAAGCATTTAGAACGATACATTGTTTAAAATAAGGGCACTTTACTCTTGACATTTTACGGTTTTTTCAATTTTCTGAAAAATCCTATCATTAGATTTTTTTAAAAATACGATATTCTTGCTTAACTAACGTTTCTACATAGGGATTAAGCATTTAGAACGAAATCTAATGTCAGAAAATGGCACTTTACTCTTGACATTTTTCGGTTTTTTCAATTTTCTGGGAAATCCTATCATTAGATTTTTTTAAAAATACGATATTCTTGCTTAACTAACGTTTTTACATAGGGATTAAGCATTTAGAACGAAATCTAATGTAGGAAAATGGTACTTTACCCTTGATCGGTACGTTGGGACTTTGAAAATATTCGGGCGTTCCAATCGCTCGTCTGTTGCATCATAGCGCGTCTCGGCGCAATCGACCGATTCGCTCGATCCATTATTTTCGATTTACGGCTAAAATAAATTTTTCTAATTTTTTTCAATAACATATTCCTGCTTAAATAACTTTTTTACATAGGGATTAAGCATTTAGAACGATACATTGTTTAAAATAAGGGCACTTTACTCTTGACATTTTACGGTTTTTTCAATTTTCTGAAAAATCCTATCATTAGATTTTTTTAAAAATACGATATTCTTGCTTAACTAACGTTTCTACATAGGGATTAAGCATTTAGAACGAAATCTAATGTCAGAAAATGGCACTTTACTCTTGACATTTTTCGGTTTTTTCAATTTTCTGGAAAATCCTATCATTAGATTTTTTTAAAAATACGATATTCTTGCTTAACTAACGTTTTTACATAGGGATTAAGCATTTAGAACGAAATCTAATGTAGGAAAATGGTACTTTACTCTTGATCGGTACGTTGGGACTTTGAAAATATTCGGGCGTACGCGGCGCGCTCGGCGCTTCGAACAGCTCCGGTGTCCCCATTATTTTCGATTTACGGCTAAAATAAATTTTTCTAATTTTTTTCAATAACATATTCCTGCTAAAATAACTTTTTTACATAGGGATTAAGCATTTAGAACGATACATTGTTTAAAATAAGGGCACTTTACTCTTGACATTTTACGGTTTTTTCAATTTTCTGAAAAATCCTATCATTAGATTTTTTTAAAAATACGATATTCTTGCTTAACTAACGTTTCTACATAGGGATTAAGCATTTAGAACGAAATCTAATGTCAGAAAATGGCACTTTACTCTTGACATTTTTCGGTTTTTTCAATTTTCTGGGAAATCCTATCATTAGATTTTTTTAAAAATACGATATTCTTGCTTAACTAACGTTTTTACATAGGGATTAAGCATTTAGAACGAAATCTAATGTAGGAAAATGGTACTTTACTCTTGATCGGTACGTTGGGACTTTGAAAATATTCGGGCGTTCCAATCGCTCGTCTGTTGCATCATAGCGCGTCTCGGCGCAATCGACCGATTCGCTCGATCCATTATTTTCGATTTACGGCTAAAATAAATTTTTCTAATTTTTTTCAATAACATATTCCTGCTTAAATAACTTTTTTACATAGGGATTAAGCATTTAGAACGATACATTGTTTAAAATAAGGGCACTTTACTCTTGACATTTTACGGTTTTTTCAATTTTCTGAAAAATCCTATCATTAGATTTTTTTAAAAATACGATATTCTTGCTTAACTAACGTTTCTACATAGGGATTAAGCATTTAGAACGAAATCTAATGTCAGAAAATGGCACTTTACTCTTGACATTTTTCGGTTTTTTCAATTTTCTGGAAAATCCTATCATTAGATTTTTTTAAAAATACGATATTCTTGCTTAACTAACGTTTTTACATAGGGATTAAGCATTTAGAACGAAATCTAATGTAGGAAAATGGTACTTTACTCTTGATCGGTACGTTGGGACTTTGAAAATATTCGGGCGTTCCAATCGCTCGTCTGTTGCATCATAGCGCGTCTCGGCGCAATCGACCGATTCGCTCGATCCATTATTTTCGATTTACGGCTAAAATAAATTTTTCTAATTTTTTTCAATAACATATTCCTGCTTAAATAACTTTTTTACATAGGGATTAAGCATTTAGAACGATACATTGTTTAAAGTAAGGGCACTTTACTCTTGACATTTTACGGTTTTTTCAATTTTCTGAAAAATCCTATCATTAGATTTTTTTAAAAATACGATATTCTTGCTTAACTAACGTTTCTACATAGGGATTAAGCATTTAGAACGAAATCTAATGTCAGAAAATGGCACTTTACTCTTGACATTTTTCGGTTTTTTCAATTTTCTGGGAAATCCTATCATTAGATTTTTTTAAAAATACGATATTCTTGCTTAACTAACGTTTTTACATAGGGATTAAGCATTTAGAACGAAATCTAATGTAGGAAAATGGTACTTTACTCTTGATCGGTACGTTGGGACTTTGAAAATATTCGGGCGTTCCAATCGCTCGTCTGTTGCATCATAGCGCGTCTCGGCGCAATCGACCGATTCGCTCGATCCATTATTTTCGATTTACGGCTAAAATAAATTTTTCTAATTTTTTTCAATAACATATTCCTGCTAAAATAACTTTTTTACATAGGGATTAAGCATTTAGAACGATACATTGTTTAAAATAAGGGCACTTTACTCTTGACATTTTACGGTTTTTTCAATTTTCTGAAAAATCCTATCATTAGATTTTTTTAAAAATACGATATTCTTGCTTAACTAACGTTTCTACATAGGGATTAAGCATTTAGAACGAAATCTAATGTCAGAAAATGGCACTTTACTCTTGACATTTTTCGGTTTTTTCAATTTTCTGGGAAATCCTATCATTAGATTTTTTTAAAAATACGATATTCTTGCTTAACTAACGTTTTTACATAGGGATTAAGCATTTAGAACGAAATCTAATGTAGGAAAATGGTACTTTACTCTTGATCGGTACGTTGGGACTTTGAAAATATTCGGGCGTTCCAATCGCTCGTCTGTTGCATCATAGCGCGTCTCGGCGCAATCGACCGATTCGCTCGATCCATTATTTTCGATTTACGGCTAAAATAAATTTTTCTAATTTTTTTCAATAACATATTCCTGCTAAAATAACTTTTTTACATAGGGATTAAGCATTTAGAACGATACATTGTTTAAAATAAGGGCACTTTACTCTTGACATTTTACGGTTTTTTCAATTTTCTGAAAAATCCTATCATTAGATTTTTTTAAAAATACGATATTCTTGCTTAACTAACGTTTCTACATAGGGATTAAGCATTTAGAACGAAATCTAATGTCAGAAAATGGCACTTTACTCTTGACATTTTTCGGTTTTTTCAATTTTCTGGGAAATCCTATCATTAGATTTTTTTAAAAATACGATATTCTTGCTTAACTAACGTTTTTACATAGGGATTAAGCATTTAGAACGAAATCTAATGTAGGAAAATGGTACTTTACCCTTGATCGGTACGTTGGGACTTTGAAAATATTCGGGCGTTCCAATCGCTCGTCTGTTGCATCATAGCGCGTCTCGGCGCAATCGACCGATTCGCTCGATCCATTATTTTCGATTTACGGCTAAAATAAATTTTTCTAATTTTTTTCAATAACATATTCCTGCTTAAATAACTTTTTTACATAGGGATTAAGCATTTAGAACGATACATTGTTTAAAATAAGGGCACTTTACTCTTGACATTTTACGGTTTTTTCAATTTTCTGAAAAATCCTATCATTAGATTTTTTTAAAAATACGATATTCTTGCTTAACTAACGTTTCTACATAGGGATTAAGCATTTAGAACGAAATCTAATGTCAGAAAATGGCACTTTACTCTTGACATTTTTCGGTTTTTTCAATTTTCTGGAAAATCCTATCATTAGATTTTTTTAAAAATACGATATTCTTGCTTAACTAACGTTTTTACATAGGGATTAAGCATTTAGAACGAAATCTAATGTAGGAAAATGGTACTTTACTCTTGATCGGTACGTTGGGACTTTGAAAATATTCGGGCGTACGCGGCGCGCTCGGCGCTTCGAACAGCTCCGGTGTCCCCATTATTTTCGATTTACGGCTAAAATAAATTTTTCTAATTTTTTTCAATAACATATTCCTGCTAAAATAACTTTTTTACATAGGGATTAAGCATTTAGAACGATACATTGTTTAAAATAAGGGCACTTTACTCTTGACATTTTACGGTTTTTTCAATTTTCTGAAAAATCCTATCATTAGATTTTTTTAAAAATACGATATTCTTGCTTAACTAACGTTTCTACATAGGGATTAAGCATTTAGAACGAAATCTAATGTCAGAAAATGGCACTTTACTCTTGACATTTTTCGGTTTTTTCAATTTTCTGGAAAATCCTATCATTAGATTTTTTTAAAAATACGATATTCTTGCTTAACTAACGTTTTTACATAGGGATTAAGCATTTAGAACGAAATCTAATGTAGGAAAATGGTACTTTACTCTTGATCGGTACGTTGGGACTTTGAAAATATTCGGGCGTTCCAATCGCTCGTCTGTTGCATCATAGCGCGTCTCGGCGCAATCGACCGATTCGCTCGATCCATTATTTTCGATTTACGGCTAAAATAAATTTTTCTAATTTTTTTCAATAACATATTCCTGCTTAAATAACTTTTTTACATAGGGATTAAGCATTTAGAACGATACATTGTTTAAAATAAGGGCACTTTACTCTTGACATTTTACGGTTTTTTCAATTTTCTGAAAAATCCTATCATTAGATTTTTTTAAAAATACGATATTCTTGCTTAACTAACGTTTCTACATAGGGATTAAGCATTTAGAACGAAATCTAATGTCAGAAAATGGCACTTTACTCTTGACATTTTTCGGTTTTTTCAATTTTCTGGAAAATCCTATCATTAGATTTTTTTAAAAATACGATATTCTTGCTTAACTAACGTTTTTACATAGGGATTAAGCATTTAGAACGAAATCTAATGTAGGAAAATGGTACTTTACTCTTGATCGGTACGTTGGGACTTTGAAAATATTCGGGCGTTCCAATCGCTCGTCTGTTGCATCATAGCGCGTCTCGGCGCAATCGACCGATTCGCTCGATCCATTATTTTCGATTTACGGCTAAAATAAATTTTTCTAATTTTTTTCAATAACATATTCCTGCTTAAATAACTTTTTTACATAGGGATTAAGCATTTAGAACGATACATTGTTTAAAGTAAGGGCACTTTACTCTTGACATTTTACGGTTTTTTCAATTTTCTGAAAAATCCTATCATTAGATTTTTTTAAAAATACGATATTCTTGCTTAACTAACGTTTCTACATAGGGATTAAGCATTTAGAACGAAATCTAATGTCAGAAAATGGCACTTTACTCTTGACATTTTTCGGTTTTTTCAATTTTCTGGAAAATCCTATCATTAGATTTTTTTAAAAATACGATATTCTTGCTTAACTAACGTTTTTACATAGGGATTAAGCATTTAGAACGAAATCTAATGTAGGAAAATGGTACTTTACTCTTGATCGGTACGTTGGGACTTTGAAAATATTCGGGCGTACGCGGCGCGCTCGGCGCTTCGAACAGCTCCGGTGTCCCCATTATTTTCGATTTACGGCTAAAATAAATTTTTCTAATTTTTTTCAATAACATATTCCTGCTAAAATAACTTTTTTACATAGGGATTAAGCATTTAGAACGATACATTGTTTAAAATAAGGGCACTTTACTCTTGACATTTTACGGTTTTTTCAATTTTCTGAAAAATCCTATCATTAGATTTTTTTAAAAATACGATATTCTTGCTTAACTAACGTTTCTACATAGGGATTAAGCATTTAGAACGAAATCTAATGTCAGAAAATGGCACTTTACTCTTGACATTTTTCGGTTTTTTCAATTTTCTGGAAAATCCTATCATTAGATTTTTTTAAAAATACGATATTCTTGCTTAACTAACGTTTTTACATAGGGATTAAGCATTTAGAACGAAATCTAATGTAGGAAAATGGTACTTTACTCTTGATCGGTACGTTGGGACTTTGAAAATATTCGGGCGTACGTGGCGCGCTCGGCGCTTCGAACAGCTCCGGTGTCCCCATTATTTTCGATTTACGGCTAAAATAAATTTTTCTAATTTTTTTCAATAACATATTCCTGCTAAAATAACTTTTTTACATAGGGATTAAGCATTTAGAACGATACATTGTTTAAAATAAGGGCACTTTACTCTTGACATTTTACGGTTTTTTCAATTTTCTGAAAAATCCTATCATTAGATTTTTTTAAAAATACGATATTCTTGCTTAACTAACGTTTCTACAAAGGGATTAAGCATTTAGAACGAAATCTAATGTCAGAAAATGGCACTTTACTCTTGACATTTTTCGGTTTTTTCAATTTTCTGGGAAATCCTATCATTAGATTTTTTTAAAAATACGATATTCTTGCTTAACTAACGTTTTTACATAGGGATTAAGCATTTAGAACGAAATCTAATGTAGGAAAATGGTACTTTACTCTTGATCGGTACGTTGGGACTTTGAAAATATTCGGGCGTTCCAATCGCTCGTCTGTTGCATCATAGCGCGTCTCGGCGCAATCGACCGATTCGCTCGATCCATTATTTTCGATTTACGGCTAAAATAAATTTTTCTAATTTTTTTCAATAACATATTCCTGCTTAAATAACTTTTTTACATAGGGATTAAGCATTTAGAACGATACATTGTTTAAAATAAGGGCACTTTACTCTTGACATTTTACGGTTTTTTCAATTTTCTGAAAAATCCTATCATTAGATTTTTTTAAAAATACGATATTCTTGCTTAACTAACGTTTCTACATAGGGATTAAGCATTTAGAACGAAATCTAATGTCAGAAAATGGCACTTTACTCTTGACATTTTTCGGTTTTTTCAATTTTCTGGGAAATCCTATCATTAGATTTTTTTAAAAATACGATATTCTTGCTTAACTAACGTTTTTACATAGGGATTAAGCATTTAGAACGAAATCTAATGTAGGAAAATGGTACTTTACTCTTGATCGGTACGTTGGGACTTTGAAAATATTCGGGCGTACGCGGCGCGCTCGGCGCTTCGAACAGCTCCGGTGTCCACATTATTTTCGATTTACGGCTAAAATAAATTTTTCTAATTTTTTTCAATGACATATTCCTGCTAAAATAACTTTTTTACATAGGGATTAAGCATTTAGAACGATACATTGTTTAAAATAAGGGCACTTTACTCTTGACATTTTACGGTTTTTTCAATTTTCTGAAAAATCCTATCATTAGATTTTTTTAAAAATACGATATTCTTGCTTAACTAACGTTTCTACATAGGGATTAAGCATTTAGAACGAAATCTAATGTCAGAAAATGGCACTTTACTCTTGACATTTTTCGGTTTTTTCAATTTTCTGGAAAATCCTATCATTAGATTTTTTTAAAAATACGATATTCTTGCTTAACTAACGTTTTTACATAGGGATTAAGCATTTAGAACGAAATCTAATGTAGGAAAATGGTACTTTACTCTTGATCGGTACGTTGGGACTTTGAAAATATTCGGGCGTTCCAATCGCTCGTCTGTTGCATCATAGCGCGTCTCGGCGCAATCGACCGATTCGCTCGATCCATTATTTTCGATTTACGGCTAAAATAAATTTTTCTAATTTTTTTCAATAACATATTCCTGCTTAAATAACTTTTTTACATAGGGATTAAGCATTTAGAACGATACATTGTTTAAAGTAAGGGCACTTTACTCTTGACATTTTACGGTTTTTTCAATTTTCTGAAAAATCCTATCATTAGATTTTTTTAAAAATACGATATTCTTGCTTAACTAACGTTTCTACATAGGGATTAAGCATTTAGAACGAAATCTAATGTCAGAAAATGGCACTTTACTCTTGACATTTTTCGGTTTTTTCAATTTTCTGGAAAATCCTATCATTAGATTTTTTTAAAAATACGATATTCTTGCTTAACTAACGTTTTTACATAGGGATTAAGCATTTAGAACGAAATCTAATGTAGGAAAATGGTACTTTACTCTTGATCGGTACGTTGGGACTTTGAAAATATTCGGGCGTACGCGGCGCGCTCGGCGCTTCGAACAGCTCCGGTGTCCCCATTATTTTCGATTTACGGCTAAAATAAATTTTTCTAATTTTTTTCAATAACATATTCCTGCTAAAATAACTTTTTTACATAGGGATTAAGCATTTAGAACGATACATTGTTTAAAATAAGGGCACTTTACTCTTGACATTTTACGGTTTTTTCAATTTTCTGAAAAATCCTATCATTAGATTTTTTTAAAAATACGATATTCTTGCTTAACTAACGTTTCTACATAGGGATTAAGCATTTAGAACGAAATCTAATGTCAGAAAATGGCACTTTACTCTTGACATTTTTCGGTTTTTTCAATTTTCTGGAAAATCCTATCATTAGATTTTTTTAAAAATACGATATTCTTGCTTAACTAACGTTTTTACATAGGGATTAAGCATTTAGAACGAAATCTAATGTAGGAAAATGGTACTTTACTCTTGATCGGTACGTTGGGACTTTGAAAATATTCGGGCGTACGTGGCGCGCTCGGCGCTTCGAACAGCTCCGGTGTCCCCATTATTTTCGATTTACGGCTAAAATAAATTTTTCTAATTTTTTTCAATAACATATTCCTGCTAAAATAACTTTTTTACATAGGGATTAAGCATTTAGAACGATACATTGTTTAAAATAAGGGCACTTTACTCTTGACATTTTACGGTTTTTTCAATTTTCTGAAAAATCCTATCATTAGATTTTTTTAAAAATACGATATTCTTGCTTAACTAACGTTTCTACATAGGGATTAAGCATTTAGAACGAAATCTAATGTCAGAAAATGGCACTTTACTCTTGACATTTTTCGGTTTTTTCAATTTTCTGGAAAATCCTATCATTAGATTTTTTTAAAAATACGATATTCTTGCTTAACTAACGTTTTTACATAGGGATTAAGCATTTAGAACGAAATCTAATGTAGGAAAATGGTACTTTACTCTTGATCGGTACGTTGGGACTTTGAAAATATTCGGGCGTTCCAATCGCTCGTCTGTTTCATCATAGCGCGTCTCGGCGCAATCGACCGATTCGCTCGATCCATTATTTTCGATTTACGGCTAAAATAAATTTTTCTAATTTTTTTCAATAACATATTCCTGCTTAAATAACTTTTTTACATAGGGATTAAGCATTTAGAACGATACATTGTTTAAAATAAGGGCACTTTACTCTTGACATTTTACGGTTTTTTCAATTTTCTGAAAAATCCTATCATTAGATTTTTTTAAAAATACGATATTCTTGCTTAACTAACGTTTCTACATAGGGATTAAGCATTTAGAACGAAATCTAATGTCAGAAAATGGCACTTTACTCTTGACATTTTTCGGTTTTTTCAATTTTCTGGAAAATCCTATCATTAGATTTTTTTAAAAATACGATATTCTTGCTTAACTAACGTTTTTACATAGGGATTAAGCATTTAGAACGAAATCTAATGTAGGAAAATGGTACTTTACTCTTGATCGGTACGTTGGGACTTTGAAAATATTCGGGCGTACGCGGCGCGCTCGGCGCTTCGAACAGCTCCGGTGTCCCCATTATTTTCGATTTACGGCTAAAATAAATTTTTCTAATTTTTTTCAATGACATATTCCTGCTAAAATAACTTTTTTACATAGGGATTAAGCATTTAGAACGATACATTGTTTAAAATAAGGGCACTTTACTCTTGACATTTTACGGTTTTTTCAATTTTCTGAAAAATCCTATCATTAGATTTTTTTAAAAATACGATATTCTTGCTTAACTAACGTTTCTACATAGGGATTAAGCATTTAGAACGAAATCTAATGTCAGAAAATGGCACTTTACTCTTGACATTTTTCGGTTTTTTCAATTTTCTGGAAAATCCTATCATTAGATTTTTTTAAAAATACGATATTCTTGCTTAACTAACGTTTTTACATAGGGATTAAGCATTTAGAACGAAATCTAATGTAGGAAAATGGTACTTTACTCTTGATCGGTACGTTGGGACTTTGAAAATATTCGGGCGTACGCGGCGCGCTCGGCGCTTCGAACAGCTCCGGTGTCCCCATTATTTTCGATTTACGGCTAAAATAAATTTTTCTAATTTTTTTCAATAACATATTCCTGCTAAAATAACTTTTTTACATAGGGATTAAGCATTTAGAACGATACATTGTTTAAAATAAGGGCACTTTACTCTTGACATTTTACGGTTTTTTCAATTTTCTGAAAAATCCTATCATTAGATTTTTTTAAAAATACGATATTCTTGCTTAACTAACGTTTCTACATAGGGATTAAGCATTTAGAACGAAATCTAATGTCAGAAAATGGCACTTTACTCTTGACATTTTTCGGTTTTTTCAATTTTCTGGAAAATCCTATCATTAGATTTTTTTAAAAATACGATATTCTTGCTTAACTAACGTTTTTACATAGGGATTAAGCATTTAGAACGAAATCTAATGTAGGAAAATGGTACTTTACTCTTGATCGGTACGTTGGGACTTTGAAAATATTCGGGGGTTCCAATCGCTCGTCTGTTGCATCATAGCGCGTCTCGGCGCAATCGACCGATTCGCTCGATCCATTATTTTCGATTTACGGCTAAAATAAATTTTTCTAATTTTTTTCAATAACATATTCCTGCTTAAATAACTTTTTTACATAGGGATTAAGCATTTAGAACGATACATTGTTTAAAATAAGGGCACTTTACTCTTGACATTTTACGGTTTTTTCAATTTTCTGAAAAATCCTATCATTAGATTTTTTTAAAAATACGATATTCTTGCTTAACTAACGTTTCTACATAGGGATTAAGCATTTAGAACGAAATCTAATGTCAGAAAATGGCACTTTACTCTTGACATTTTTCGGTTTTTTCAATTTTCTGGAAAATCCTATCATTAGATTTTTTTAAAAATACGATATTCTTGCTTATCTAACGTTTTTACATAGGGATTAAGCATTTAGAACGAAATCTAATGTAGGAAAATGGTACTTTACTCTTGATCGGTACGTTGGGACTTTGAAAATATTCGGGCGTACGCGGCGCGCTCGGCGCTTCGAACAGCTCCGGTGTCCCCATTATTTTCGATTTACGGCTAAAATAAATTTTTCTAATTTTTTTCAATAACATATTCCTGCTAAAATAACTTTTTTACATAGGGATTAAGCATTTAGAACGATACATTGTTTAAAATAAGGGCACTTTACTCTTGACATTTTACGGTTTTTTCAATTTTCTGAAAAATCCTATCATTAGATTTTTTTAAAAATACGATATTCTTGCTTAACTAACGTTTCTACATAGGGATTAAGCATTTAGAACGAAATCTAATGTCAGAAAATGGCACTTTACTCTTGACATTTTTCGGTTTTTTCAATTTTCTGGGAAATCCTATCATTAGATTTTTTTAA
>NW_027476910.1:27500-62500 GCF_051020955.1 Megalopta genalis | reverse complement strand
AAAAAAGCAATACGCCGCTGGTACGAACCAATACGCCGCTGGAAAAAAAGCAATACGCCGCTGGTACGAACCAATACGCCGCTGGAAAAAAAAGCAATACGCCGCTGGTACGAACCAATACGCCGCTGGAAAAAAAGCAATACGCCGCTGGTACGAACCAATACGCCGCTGGTACTTTGTAATAAGAATTACATTATAAGATAGAAAGCACTACGCCGCTGGACATAAAATCTCCATTATCCGAACGAAAGCAATACGCCGCTGGTACTTTATTTTATTATAATAATTTAATTATAAGACAGAAACCGCTGATACTTGGTTGTAAAATCTCCATTATCCGAACGAAAGTAACACGCCGCTGGTACTTTATTTTATTATAATAATTTAATTATAAGACAGAAACCGCTGGTACTTGGTTGTAAAATCTCCATTATCCGAACGAAAGCAATACGCCGTTGGTACTTGGTTATAAAATTTTCATTACAAGATAGAAAGCAATATGCCGCTGGTTATATTAATGTAATCTTATGGAAAGCATTACGCCGCTGGAACTTTGACCATTGCAATAATCGATCGGAAGCTATACACAGCAAGGAATACGAATATTATACCAAGAGATCGAAAACAATACGCTGTTCGGACGTTTTGACTAGCTGTCGCACAGTGCAGACGCGCCGACCCGTCGCTCCGCATTTCGAGCGCAATTTCAGTGGTTTTTCAGTTCAGAAAATTACAGAGAGTGTTTGGTTGTGTTGCAGGAGTCAAACTGAATGATTTGATGCATAAAGTTTAATTAAACTCCCATTACTTTGCCGGGAAACATCGATTATTCCGATCTAGAAAGAGACAGAGACAGTCGATCCGCGTTATGTTAAATATTGCAAGGTTCCCGATTCCACAAAATTATAAAAAGTATACGGCTGTGTAGCAGGGATCAAAACGAGTAATTTCGTGTATAAAGTTTAATTAATATCCCATTAGTTTGCCGGGAAACATCGATTATTCCGATCTAGAAAGAGACAGAGACAGTCGATCCGCGTTATGTTAAATATTTCAAGGTTCCCGATTCCACAAAATTATAAAAAGTATACGGCTGTGTAGCGGGGATCAAAACGAGTAATTTCATGTATAAAGTTTAATTAAACTCCCAATAGTTTGCCGGGAAACATCGATTCTTCCGATCTAGAAAGAGACAGAGACAGTCGATCCGCGTTATGATAAATATTTCGAGGTTCCCGATTCCACAAAATTATAAAAAGTATACGGCTGTGTAGCGGGGATCAGAACGAGTAATTTCATGTATAAAGTTTAATTAAACTCCCAATAGTTTGCCGGGAAACATCGATTCTTCCGATCTAGAAAGAGACAGAGACAGTCGATCCGCGTTATGATAAATATTTCGAGGTTCCCGATTCCACAAAATTATAAAAAGTATACGGCTGTGTAGCGGGGATCAGAACGAGTAATTTCATGTATAAAGTTTAATTAAACTCCCAATAGTTTGCCGGGAAACATCGATTCTTCCGATCTAGAAAGAGACAGAGACAGTCGATCCGCGTTATGATAAATATTTCAAGGTTCCCGATTCCACAAAATTATAAAAAGTATACGGCTGTGTAGCGGGGATCAAAACGAGTAATTTCATGTATAAAGTTTAATTAATCTCCCAATAGTTTGCCGGGAAACATCGATTCTTCCGATCTAGAAAGAGACAGAGACAGTCGATCCGCGTTATGATAAATATTTCGAGGTTCCCGATTCCACAAATTTATAAAAAGTTTACGGCTGTGTAGCGGGGATCAGAACGAGTAATTTCATGTATAAAGTTTAATTAAACTCCCAATAGTTTTCCGGGAAACATCGATTCTTCCGATCTAGAAAGAGACAGAGACAGTCGATCCGCGTTATGATAAATATTTCGAGGTTCCCGATTCCACAAAATTATAAAAAGTATACGGCTGTGTAGCGGGGATCAGAACGAGTAATTTCATGTATAAAGTTTAATTAAACTCCCAATAGTTTGCCGGGAAACATCGATTCTTCCGATCTAGAAAGAGACAGAGACAGTCGATCCGCGTTATGATAAATATTTCAAGGTTCCCGATTCCACAAAATTATAAAAAGTATACGGCTGTGTAGCGGGGATCAGAACGAGTAATTTCATGTATAAAGTTTAATTAAACTCCCAATAGTTTTCCGGGAAACATCGATTCTTCCGATCTAGAAAGAGACAGAGACAGTCGATCCGCGTTATGATAAATATTTCGAGGTTCCCGATTCCACAAATTTATAAAAAGTTTACGGCTGTGTAGCGGGGATCAGAACGAGTAATTTCATGTATAAAGTTTAATTAAACTCCCAATAGTTTGCCGGGAAACATCGATTCTTCCGATCTAGAAAGAGACAGAGACAGTCGATCCGCGTTATGATAAATATTTCAAGGTTCCCGATTCCACAAAATTATAAAAAGTATACGGCTGTGTAGCGGGGATCAAAACGAGTAATTTCATGTATAAAGTTTAATTAAACTCCCAATAGTTTGCCGGGAAACATCGATTCTTCCGATCTAGAAAGAGACAGAGACAGTCGATCCGCGTTATGATAAATATTTCGAGGTTCCCGATTCCACAAAATTATAAAAAGTATACGGCTGTGTAGCGGGGATCAGAACGAGTAATTTCATGTATAAAGTTTAATTAATCTCCCAATAGTTTGCCGGGAAACATCGATTCTTCCGATCTAGAAAGAGACAGAGACAGTCGATCCGCGTTATGATAAATATTTCGAGGTTCCCGATTCCACAAATTTATAAAAAGTTTACGGCTGTGTAGCGGGGATCAGAACGAGTAATTTCATGTATAAAGTTTAATTAAACTCCCAATAGTTTTCCGGGAAACATCGATTCTTCCGATCTAGAAAGAGACAGAGACAGTCGATCCGCGTTATGATAAATATTTCGAGGTTCCCGATTCCACAAAATTATAAAAAGTATACGGCTGTGTAGCGGGGATCAGAACGAGTAATTTCATGTATAAAGTTTAATTAAACTCCCAATAGTTTGCCGGGAAACATCGATTCTTCCGATCTAGAAAGAGACAGAGACAGTCGATCCGCGTTATGATAAATATTTCAAGGTTCCCGATTCCACAAAATTATAAAAAGTATACGGCTGTGTAGCGGGGATCAGAACGAGTAATTTCATGTATAAAGTTTAATTAAACTCCCAATAGTTTTCCGGGAAACATCGATTCTTCCGATCTAGAAAGAGACAGAGACAGTCGATCCGCGTTATGATAAATATTTCGAGGTTCCCGATTCCACAAATTTATAAAAAGTTTACGGCTGTGTAGCGGGGATCAGAACGAGTAATTTCATGTATAAAGTTTAATTAAACTCCCAATAGTTTGCCGGGAAACATCGATTCTTCCGATCTAGAAAGAGACAGAGACAGTCGATCCGCGTTATGATAAATATTTCAAGGTTCCCGATTCCACAAAATTATAAAAAGTATACGGCTGTGTAGCGGGGATCAAAACGAGTAATTTCATGTATAAAGTTTAATTAAACTCCCAATAGTTTGCCGGGAAACATCGATTCTTCCGATCTAGAAAGAGACAGAGACAGTCGATCCGCGTTATGATAAATATTTCGAGGTTCCCGATTCCACAAAATTATAAAAAGTATACGGCTGTGTAGCGGGGATCAGAACGAGTAATTTCATGTATAAAGTTTAATTAATCTCCCAATAGTTTGCCGGGAAACATCGATTCTTCCGATCTAGAAAGAGACAGAGACAGTCGATCCGCGTTATGATAAATATTTCGAGGTTCCCGATTCCACAAATTTATAAAAAGTTTACGGCTGTGTAGCGGGGATCAGAACGAGTAATTTCATGTATAAAGTTTAATTAAACTCCCAATAGTTTTCCGGGAAACATCGATTCTTCCGATCTAGAAAGAGACAGAGACAGTCGATCCGCGTTATGATAAATATTTCGAGGTTCCCGATTCCACAAAATTATAAAAAGTATACGGCTGTGTAGCGGGGATCAGAACGAGTAATTTCATGTATAAAGTTTAATTAAACTCCCAATAGTTTGCCGGGAAACATCGATTCTTCCGATCTAGAAAGAGACAGAGACAGTCGATCCGCGTTATGATAAATATTTCAAGGTTCCCGATTCCACAAAATTATAAAAAGTATACGGCTGTGTAGCGGGGATCAGAACGAGTAATTTCATGTATAAAGTTTAATTAAACTCCCAATAGTTTTCCGGGAAACATCGATTCTTCCGATCTAGAAAGAGACAGAGACAGTCGATCCGCGTTATGATAAATATTTCGAGGTTCCCGATTCCACAAATTTATAAAAAGTTTACGGCTGTGTAGCGGGGATCAGAACGAGTAATTTCATGTATAAAGTTTAATTAAACTCCCAATAGTTTGCCGGGAAACATCGATTCTTCCGATCTAGAAAGAGACAGAGACAGTCGATCCGCGTTATGATAAATATTTCAAGGTTCCCGATTCCACAAAATTATAAAAAGTATACGGCTGTGTAGCGGGGATCAAAACGAGTAATTTCATGTATAAAGTTTAATTAAACTTCCAATAGTTTGTCGGGAAACATCGATAGTTCGATCGCGCGAGAGAGACAGAGAAACGAACAGACTTCTTTTCGATTTACGGCTAAAATAAATTTTTCTAATTTTTTTCAATAACATATTCTTGCTTAGATAACTTTTTTACATAGGGATTAAGCATTTAGAACGATACATTGTTTAAAATAAGGGCACTTTACTCTTGACATTTTACGGTTTTTTCAATTTTCTGAAAAATCCTATCATTAGATTTTTTTAAAAATACGATATTCTTGCTTAACTAACGTTTCTACATAGGGATTAAGCATTTAGAACGAAATCTAATGTCAGAAAATGGCACTTTACTCTTGACATTTTTCGGTTTTTTCAATTTTCTGGGAAATCCTATCATTAGATTTTTTTAAAAATACGATATTCTTGCTTAACTAACGTTTCTACATAGGGATTAAGCATTTAGAACGAAATCTAATGTAGGAAAATGGTACTTTACTCTTGATCGGTACGTTGGGACTTTGAAAATATTCGGGCGTTCCAATCGCTCGTCTGTTGCATCATAGCGCGTCTCGGCGCAATCGACCGATTCGCTCGATCCATTATTTTCGATTTACGGCTAAAATAAATTTTTCTAATTTTTTTCAATAACATATTCCTGCTAAAATAACTTTTTTACATAGGGATTAAGCATTTAGAACGATACATTGTTTAAAATAAGGGCACTTTACTCTTGACATTTTACGGTTTTTTCAATTTTCTGAAAAATCCTATCATTAGATTTTTTTAAAAATACGATATTCTTGCTTAACTAACGTTTCTACATAGGGATTAAGCATTTAGAACGAAATCTAATGTCAGAAAATGGCACTTTACTCTTGACATTTTTCGGTTTTTTCAATTTTCTGGGAAATCCTATCATTAGATTTTTTTAAAAATACGATATTCTTGCTTAACTAACGTTTTTACATAGGGATTAAGCATTTAGAACGAAATCTAATGTAGGAAAATGGTACTTTACTCTTGATCGGTACGTTGGGACTTTGAAAATATTCGGGCGTTCCAATCGCTCGTCTGTTGCATCATAGCGCGTCTCGGCGCAATCGACCGATTCGCTCGATCCATTATTTTCGATTTACGGCTAAAATAAATTTTTCTAATTTTTTTCAATAACATATTCCTGCTTAAATAACTTTTTTACATAGGGATTAAGCATTTAGAACGATACATTGTTTAAAATAAGGGCACTTTACTCTTGACATTTTACGGTTTTTTCAATTTTCTGAAAAATCCTATCATTAGATTTTTTTAAAAATACGATATTCTTGCTTAACTAACGTTTCTACATAGGGATTAAGCATTTAGAACGAAATCTAATGTCAGAAAATGGCACTTTACTCTTGACATTTTTCGGTTTTTTCAATTTTCTGGAAAATCCTATCATTAGATTTTTTTAAAAATACGATATTCTTGCTTAACTAACGTTTTTACATAGGGATTAAGCATTTAGAACGAAATCTAATGTAGGAAAATGGTACTTTACTCTTGATCGGTACGTTGGGACTTTGAAAATATTCGGGCGTACGCGGCGCGCTCGGCGCTTCGAACAGCTCCGGTGTCCCCATTATTTTCGATTTACGGCTAAAATAAATTTTTCTAATTTTTTTCAATAACATATTCCTGCTAAAATAACTTTTTTACATAGGGATTAAGCATTTAGAACGATACATTGTTTAAAATAAGGGCACTTTACTCTTGACATTTTACGGTTTTTTCAATTTTCTGAAAAATCCTATCATTAGATTTTTTTAAAAATACGATATTCTTGCTTAACTAACGTTTCTACATAGGGATTAAGCATTTAGAACGAAATCTAATGTCAGAAAATGGCACTTTACTCTTGACATTTTTCGGTTTTTTCAATTTTCTGGAAAATCCTATCATTAGATTTTTTTAAAAATACGATATTCTTGCTTAACTAACGTTTTTACATAGGGATTAAGCATTTAGAACGAAATCTAATGTAGGAAAATGGTACTTTACTCTTGATCGGTACGTTGGGACTTTGAAAATATTCGGGGGTTCCAATCGCTCGTCTGTTGCATCATAGCGCGTCTCGGCGCAATCGACCGATTCGCTCGATCCATTATTTTCGATTTACGGCTAAAATAAATTTTTCTAATTTTTTTCAATAACATATTCCTGCTTAAATAACTTTTTTACATAGGGATTAAGCATTTAGAACGATACATTGTTTAAAATAAGGGCACTTTACTCTTGACATTTTACGGTTTTTTCAATTTTCTGAAAAATCCTATCATTAGATTTTTTTAAAAATACGATATTCTTGCTTAACTAACGTTTCTACATAGGGATTAAGCATTTAGAACGAAATCTAATGTCAGAAAATGGCACTTTACTCTTGACATTTTTCGGTTTTTTCAATTTTCTGGGAAATCCTATCATTAGATTTTTTTAAAAATACGATATTCTTGCTTAACTAACGTTTTTACATAGGGATTAAGCATTTAGAACGAAATCTAATGTAGGAAAATGGTACTTTACTCTTGATCGGTACGTTGGGACTTTGAAAATATTCGGGCGTTCCAATCGCTCGTCTGTTGCATCATAGCGCGTCTTTTTTTTTTTTTTTTTTTTTTTTAACGTGGGGGAAATCTGCTGGTCAGACACCCCCGTCCCGCCCGAGGGGCGGGGCGGGGGTAGTGCGGGTTTTGACCCGCTAAAACCCCCACGGCGGCCTAGGGCGCTGGCGAGTAGCGGGGGAGCCACGGGAACTCTTACAGAACACAACCGCGGCTCCCCCTCGCCTGGCCGGCCACCAGGATGGAATGGCGATGGCCGGCCGCGTCCCGGGGGGGAGATTTATACTCCCCCCATGAATCATCTTGCTTCGGCGGTGCGGGGGACCGCACCCCACACCGCCTCGTCACTCCCACTTTGGGGAGGACAGCTTCAGTTGGGGGGGGGGGGTTGGCGGGCGGCGGGCAATTAAACCAGTAATCTGGTACACCCGCCGCCCGCCTATTCTCATCTGCTCGGGGAGGGGGGCTCTAGGCGTGGGCGCACACGCCGCACCCCCCGCTCACGGCGACCCCGCTCGGCAGCCTCCTTCTGCAGCATCACCTCTTCGCAGAAGGCGATGGCTGCCGCCCATTTTCTTGGGCTCTCCAGCATGGCCCCAACTAAGCTGGAGAGAGCGAGGTCGCGACCAACTTCCCGTCTTAGGACTCGGCGCAGCACTGAAAAGGCGGGGCATACCTCCAGTGTATGCTGCGCCGAGTCCTCCTCCGCGCCACAGTGGTGGCACACCGTCGTCGCTTCCCGACCGATGCGACACAGGTACACACCGAAGCAGCCATGCCCGGTGAACACCTGCGTCGCACGGTAGGTGAGCCTGCCAAACCGCCTCTCCCGCCACGAGGTGAAGTGTGGCAGGAGAGCCCCAGGGACGCGCTCGCCGGCATGGGAACAAAGCTCCGCATGCCATCTGGCGAGCGCTAGTCCCCGGGCCTGGAGTTCGAAGCCGTCGACCGCCTCCCGCTCCGGCGGGTCCCCCCGAGCCCGGCCAGCGATGCATATGCGCCTATAGACATAGGCGCGCATCGCCGCCTGCAGCTCGAAGGGAATTTCTCCCGCCAGAGCAAGCGCCGCCACGGTAGACGCGGTGCGGTAACCCCGTATGAGGCGAAGGGCCATTTGCCTCTGAAGCCGGCGCAACAACAAAGTGATGCGCCGGCTTGCCCTCGCGGACGGCCCCCAGATCGGGGCGCCGTACAAGGCCATGGACCGCACCACGCCCAGGTATAGGCGACGCACCATGTTATCCGGTCCCCCGAGATTGGGCAACAGGCGGCCGAGCGAGGCCGCCGCCCTCTCAACTCGGGGGACGAGGCGGCCGAAATGCGCCCCGAATCTCCAGTGGCTGTCGAGGATCAGTCCGAGATACTTGATCTCGGACTTCACCTCGACGCAGGCTCCTCCAACCCAGATCCACGATCCGGCCGGTGGCCGCGACCGAGGCCGTCCAAACCAGACGGCCTCGGCCTTCTCCGGGGCCATCTTCAGCCCCAGATCGTGGATCTTCGCGACGACGGCTGCCACCGCAACCTCCGCTCGTCGGATGGTCCTCTCGAAGGTGTCCCCGACGGTGACCACTAACGTGTCGTCCGCATAGCAGACGACAGTGGCACCGTCGGGCAGGGAGGCCCTCAGGACTGCGTTATATCCCAGGTCCCACAGGAGTGGTCCTAACACGGACCCCTGTGGGACCCCGCAGTCCACTTCCCTCCGTATCGTCCCGTACCGGCCCGGGTATTCCACCCACCTGTCCCGCAGGTAGGCCCCGATCACCCGCCTCAGATAGGGAGGCACCTGGTGTTCAACCAGGGCCTCCCTAATGGCGGACCAGGGCAGGGTGTTAAATGCATTGACGATGTCGATCGACACCGCCAAACACACCCCGCCCCGTGCCACGGCATTGTCCGAGAGGGACTTTAGACGGTCGATTGCGTCGACCGTCGATCGCCCCTCCCGGAAGCCGAACTGGCAGTCCGCCAGATCGGGGCCAACGCGGGACAGGCGCCTGGCGAGGCGGGCAGCAATGATCTTTTCAAAGATCTTGCCCACCTCGTCCAGGAGGCAAATGGGCCGGTACGCGGAGGGAGAATCCGCAGGCCTCCCATCCTTCTTTAAGAGGACCATCCGACTTCTCCTCCAGAGGTCCGGGAACACCCCGGACCTCAGGAGCCCGGAGAAGAGGCTTCTGAGCCTCCCGCCCAGGACGCTCATGGCAAGCAACCAGACCCGGCCGGGGATACCGTCCGGCCCCGGGGCAGTATTCTTGCCCCGAAGCCATTTGACTACCCCGGCCATTTCCTCCGGCGCGACCTCCAGATCCGGGGACCACTCATGTCCCTCTAGCTGAGGGACGGGCCGGGACGCCTCCCCGCTGACGGGGAATAGCGCGTCCACGACCCGTCCGAGCATCCCCGGATCCAGGCTTTCCGTCAGAGGGGGCGCCCAGGGACGTAAACGTCCCATCGCCATTTTGTATGGGCGCCCCCACGGATCTCGGTTCAGAGACCCGAGAAAGTCGCGCCAGGCCTGGCTCTTCGCCTGCCTGATGGCCAGCTGCAGGGCGACCACCTTCTCCCTGTATCGCCCATACAGCCGGATAGCCAGCTCCACGTCGGAACGTCGTCGTCGACGGGCGCGGGCGTACTGGCGTCGCGCGCGGATGCACTCTGTGCGTAAATCCGCTATCGCGCGCGACCACCAGTACACCGCCTTCCTCGGGAAGACCCTGGCCCGGGGCATGGCGACGTCGCAAATCGACGTCATTGCGCCCCGGAACCAATGGGCCTCCCTTGTCCCGTCGACTGGCCCGGCCGGTGTTGCCGGCCAGGCCACGACGTGGGCTGCCGCCATCAGAGCGTCCTGGTCGAGGCGCTTCAGCGCCCACCGTGGCTGAGGCGATCCCTCATCAGCGGGGCGACGTCGGGGCGTCGATGGGGCGGCGGAGAGGCCGAGAACAATGTATCTGTGGTCGGACAGCGTCTCGACCTCCTCCGCCACCCTCCACCCCGTAATACGGCGCACGGCCGGGGGCGTTGCCCATGACAGGTCAACGATGGACCCCCCGTTATACCGCACGCACGTATGGACCGAGCCCGTGTTTAGAAGACAGAGTCCGAGTCCCGCCGCCCAATCAAGCACCTCCCGGCCCCTCGGGTCCGTCCTGGGGGAACCCCAAGCTGAAGACTTGGCGTTGAAGTCCCCCAGGACCAGCACCGGACGCGGCTGGCAGCGAGAGACGCATCTCCCCACCACGTCCAGATACTGTTCATACTCCACGAGGGACCACCTCGGAGGTGCGTAGATCGCCACAACCACGGTGCCGCCCCAGTCAACGGCCAGGTATCCCCGGCCGCGCTCGATAACGGAGCACGCCGGGGACCCCGGCCGGCCTGCCCATATTATAACGACGGAGCCGTCCAAGTCCCCCATCCAATGTGGATGGTCGGGGACCCGGTACGGCTCCGCCGCTACGGCCAACCCGGCACCCCGCTCGGCCAGGAATTGCACAAAAAGGTCTTGTGCCCTGACCGAGCGGTTCAGGTTGGCCTGAATAATAGGGCCAGTAGGCCCCATTACTCCGGCGCCTCAATCTCCATCGCTGCCGCGGGAGCGGTGGCGTCTGGGGTTTTATCAGCCCCAACCGCCCCCGCGGGCGCGACGGTGGCATCCTTGGGTGCCGGATCCTTTGTTTTAGGAGCTGCCACGGCGGCTGCCGCCTTGGCCGTCGTGGTTCTCCTCCCCCTGCTTCCTCTGCCGCGTCTCGCGCTGGCAGGGCACGCCCGGCTGCCGAGGCGGTGGCCGGCCGGCTTGCCAGCACCCGCGCAAAGCGGGCACTTTGGCTTTTCTGTGCAGCCAGCCACCTTATGGTCCTGACTGCCGCACCCGAAACAGCAGCCGGACCGATCCTCGGCCGCAGTGCACCGCTGCCTCGTGTGGCCTAAGCCAAAGCAGCGGTAGCACTGCAAGGGCCGGGCGCTGAGGGCCTCCACCGTCGCCTGGGTCCAGCCCACCGTCAGTTTGCCGGCGACCGCGACTTTACGTGCGGCCGCGGCAGGGCACTGGACCCAGAGGGTGCCCAAACCAGAGGGGGAAGACCGGATTTCGCCGGTCTTCACATCCCCCCGGTCGCACCCTCCCACACGGGCGACAGCTGCGGCGACCTCCACCGGCGTGGTCGAGTCGACCAGGCCGCGCACCCTAAGGTCGGCCTTTTTGATTGGGCGCGCGACCTTCACGCCGGTCCCTGCCAGCGCGTCAGCCATCTTAGAGGCCAGGGCAGTGGCCTTGGCTGCTCCATCGGCTCCGGGGACCTCCAAAATTATTGCCCCCGTCACCGCTCTCCTGGGCTTCAGCGAGGCGATGCCAAGTTCTGCCAGGTCTATTTTGGACCTGGCAGTGGCCATCGCCTCGGCGTAACTCATCGCCCCGCCGGCCGGTACCGTTAGAGTAACGGCAGCCGTGCGGGGCGGACGTGGCGGCAGGGGAGCCCTTTTGGGAGCAGCCGGTGCCACCCGCCTCGCCGCCCTCTGGGTCAAAGCAGCCTTGGCAGCTGCCGCAGGTTTATCTGCGGCAGCCGCCCTTTTGGCCTTCCGGCCAACTACCTTTGACCACACCTCAGTTGGAGGTGTGGTGGAGGGCGGCGCAACAGTGGGGGCGGGCTGCATTTGTGTCGCCTTAGCGACCACAGTCGCTCCCCCACTGCCACCCTTTTTCTTTCCCCCCCTCCTGTCCATCGGCAGGGGTGGGGCTGGCGGCACGGGTGCCGCCGATCGCGGGCCTCGCACCCGCGGGACCAGCTCCCTTCTGAACGATGCCAATTTGGCATCGATAAGGGAGCCGATCTGTGCCAGCAAGTCGGCTGGCACAGCCGCGGGTGGGGGCGAGGACCCTCCTCGCCCAGGTGACTGGGGCCCCCGAGCGCCGATAACCGGCAGCAACCCCTTGCCCCCATCAGGGGGCAGCGGCGGAGCCATCCCGGCAACAGCCGGCCCCGCCTCCACCGCTTGACGGAGTCGGGCGACCTCCGCCCGTAACTCCGCCAACTGCTCCCTCAATGAGGCATTTTCGGCCTCTAAGAGCCGGGTGGCGCTGGGAGCCGACCGAACTGCCAGCTCCGCTACGCCCACCCGGCTGTTCAGGGCCGCCGTCCGGAGGGACCGCACCGCGCTGGCCTTCAGTCCCGTCGCGGCACTGGATATCCTGGCCACATCGCCCAGGCACTCCATTACCGCGGCCGCAACGTCCCGCGGCATCATAGCGCGTCTCGGCGCAATCGACCGATTCGCTCGATCCATTATTTTCGATTTACGGCTAAAATAAATTTTTCTAATTTTTTTCAATAACATATTCCTGCTTAAATAACTTTTTTACATAGGGATTAAGCATTTAGAACGATACATTGTTTAAAATAAGGGCACTTTACTCTTGACATTTTACGGTTTTTTCAATTTTCTGAAAAATCCTATCATTAGATTTTTTTAAAAATACGATATTCTTGCTTAACTAACGTTTCTACATAGGGATTAAGCATTTAGAACGAAATCTAATGTCAGAAAATGGCACTTTACTCTTGACATTTTTCGGTTTTTTCAATTTTCTGGAAAATCCTATCATTAGATTTTTTTAAAAATACGATATTCTTGCTTAACTAACGTTTTTACATAGGGATTAAGCATTTAGAACGAAATCTAATGTAGGAAAATGGTACTTTACTCTTGATCGGTACGTTGGGACTTTGAAAATATTCGGGCGTACGCGGCGCGCTCGGCGCTTCGAACAGCTCCGGTGTCCCCATTATTTTCGATTTACGGCTAAAATAAATTTTTCTAATTTTTTTCAATAACATATTCCTGCTTAAATAACTTTTTTACATAGGGATTAAGCATTTAGAACGATACATTGTTTAAAATAAGGGCACTTTACTCTTGACATTTTACGGTTTTTTCAATTTTCTGAAAAATCCTATCATTAGATTTTTTTAAAAATACGATATTCTTGCTTAACTAACGTTTCTACATAGGGATTAAGCATTTAGAACGAAATCTAATGTCAGAAAATGGCACTTTACTCTTGACATTTTTCGGTTTTTTCAATTTTCTGGGAAATCCTATCATTAGATTTTTTTAAAAATACGATATTCTTGCTTAACTAACGTTTTTACATAGGGATTAAGCATTTAGAACGAAATCTAATGTAGGAAAATGGTACTTTACTCTTGATCGGTACGTTGGGACTTTGAAAATATTCGGGCGTTCCAATCGCTCGTCTGTTGCATCATAGCGCGTCTCGGCGCAATCGACCGATTCGCTCGATCCATTATTTTCGATTTACGGCTAAAATAAATTTTTCTAATTTTTTTCAATAACATATTCCTGCTAAAATAACTTTTTTACATAGGGATTAAGCATTTAGAACGATACATTGTTTAAAATAAGGGCACTTTACTCTTGACATTTTACGGTTTTTTCAATTTTCTGAAAAATCCTATCATTAGATTTTTTTAAAAATACGATATTCTTGCTTAACTAACGTTTCTACATAGGGATTAAGCATTTAGAACGAAATCTAATGTCAGAAAATGGCACTTTACTCTTGACATTTTTCGGTTTTTTCAATTTTCTGGGAAATCCTATCATTAGATTTTTTTAAAAATACGATATTCTTGCTTAACTAACGTTTTTACATAGGGATTAAGCATTTAGAACGAAATCTAATGTAGGAAAATGGTACTTTACTCTTGATCGGTACGTTGGGACTTTGAAAATATTCGGGCGTTCCAATCGCTCGTCTGTTGCATCATAGCGCGTCTCGGCGCAATCGACCGATTCGCTCGATCCATTATTTTCGATTTACGGCTAAAATAAATTTTTCTAATTTTTTTCAATAACATATTCCTGCTAAAATAACTTTTTTACATAGGGATTAAGCATTTAGAACGATACATTGTTTAAAATAAGGGCACTTTACTCTTGACATTTTACGGTTTTTTCAATTTTCTGAAAAATCCTATCATTAGATTTTTTTAAAAATACGATATTCTTGCTTAACTAACGTTTCTACATAGGGATTAAGCATTTAGAACGAAATCTAATGTCAGAAAATGGCACTTTACTCTTGACATTTTTCGGTTTTTTCAATTTTCTGGGAAATCCTATCATTAGATTTTTTTAAAAATACGATATTCTTGCTTAACTAACGTTTTTACATAGGGATTAAGCATTTAGAACGAAATCTAATGTAGGAAAATGGTACTTTACCCTTGATCGGTACGTTGGGACTTTGAAAATATTCGGGCGTTCCAATCGCTCGTCTGTTGCATCATAGCGCGTCTCGGCGCAATCGACCGATTCGCTCGATCCATTATTTTCGATTTACGGCTAAAATAAATTTTTCTAATTTTTTTCAATAACATATTCCTGCTTAAATAACTTTTTTACATAGGGATTAAGCATTTAGAACGATACATTGTTTAAAATAAGGGCACTTTACTCTTGACATTTTACGGTTTTTTCAATTTTCTGAAAAATCCTATCATTAGATTTTTTTAAAAATACGATATTCTTGCTTAACTAACGTTTCTACATAGGGATTAAGCATTTAGAACGAAATCTAATGTCAGAAAATGGCACTTTACTCTTGACATTTTTCGGTTTTTTCAATTTTCTGGAAAATCCTATCATTAGATTTTTTTAAAAATACGATATTCTTGCTTAACTAACGTTTTTACATAGGGATTAAGCATTTAGAACGAAATCTAATGTAGGAAAATGGTACTTTACTCTTGATCGGTACGTTGGGACTTTGAAAATATTCGGGCGTACGCGGCGCGCTCGGCGCTTCGAACAGCTCCGGTGTCCCCATTATTTTCGATTTACGGCTAAAATAAATTTTTCTAATTTTTTTCAATAACATATTCCTGCTAAAATAACTTTTTTACATAGGGATTAAGCATTTAGAACGATACATTGTTTAAAATAAGGGCACTTTACTCTTGACATTTTACGGTTTTTTCAATTTTCTGAAAAATCCTATCATTAGATTTTTTTAAAAATACGATATTCTTGCTTAACTAACGTTTCTACATAGGGATTAAGCATTTAGAACGAAATCTAATGTCAGAAAATGGCACTTTACTCTTGACATTTTTCGGTTTTTTCAATTTTCTGGAAAATCCTATCATTAGATTTTTTTAAAAATACGATATTCTTGCTTAACTAACGTTTTTACATAGGGATTAAGCATTTAGAACGAAATCTAATGTAGGAAAATGGTACTTTACTCTTGATCGGTACGTTGGGACTTTGAAAATATTCGGGGGTTCCAATCGCTCGTCTGTTGCATCATAGCGCGTCTCGGCGCAATCGACCGATTCGCTCGATCCATTATTTTCGATTTACGGCTAAAATAAATTTTTCTAATTTTTTTCAATAACATATTCCTGCTTAAATAACTTTTTTACATAGGGATTAAGCATTTAGAACGATACATTGTTTAAAATAAGGGCACTTTACTCTTGACATTTTACGGTTTTTTCAATTTTCTGAAAAATCCTATCATTAGATTTTTTTAAAAATACGATATTCTTGCTTAACTAACGTTTCTACATAGGGATTAAGCATTTAGAACGAAATCTAATGTCAGAAAATGGCACTTTACTCTTGACATTTTTCGGTTTTTTCAATTTTCTGGGAAATCCTATCATTAGATTTTTTTAAAAATACGATATTCTTGCTTAACTAACGTTTTTACATAGGGATTAAGCATTTAGAACGAAATCTAATGTAGGAAAATGGTACTTTACTCTTGATCGGTACGTTGGGACTTTGAAAATATTCGGGCGTTCCAATCGCTCGTCTGTTGCATCATAGCGCGTCTCGGCGCAATCGACCGATTCGCTCGATCCATTATTTTCGATTTACGGCTAAAATAAATTTTTCTAATTTTTTTCAATAACATATTCCTGCTTAAATAACTTTTTTACATAGGGATTAAGCATTTAGAACGATACATTGTTTAAAATAAGGGCACTTTACTCTTGACATTTTACGGTTTTTTCAATTTTCTGAAAAATCCTATCATTAGATTTTTTTAAAAATACGATATTCTTGCTTAACTAACGTTTCTACATAGGGATTAAGCATTTAGAACGAAATCTAATGTCAGAAAATGGCACTTTACTCTTGACATTTTTCGGTTTTTTCAATTTTCTGGAAAATCCTATCATTAGATTTTTTTAAAAATACGATATTCTTGCTTAACTAACGTTTTTACATAGGGATTAAGCATTTAGAACGAAATCTAATGTAGGAAAATGGTACTTTACTCTTGATCGGTACGTTGGGACTTTGAAAATATTCGGGCGTACGCGGCGCGCTCGGCGCTTCGAACAGCTCCGGTGTCCCCATTATTTTCGATTTACGGCTAAAATAAATTTTTCTAATTTTTTTCAATAACATATTCCTGCTAAAATAACTTTTTTACATAGGGATTAAGCATTTAGAACGATACATTGTTTAAAATAAGGGCACTTTACTCTTGACATTTTACGGTTTTTTCAATTTTCTGAAAAATCCTATCATTAGATTTTTTTAAAAATACGATATTCTTGCTTAACTAACGTTTCTACATAGGGATTAAGCATTTAGAACGAAATCTAATGTCAGAAAATGGCACTTTACTCTTGACATTTTTCGGTTTTTTCAATTTTCTGGAAAATCCTATCATTAGATTTTTTTAAAAATACGATATTCTTGCTTAACTAACGTTTTTACATAGGGATTAAGCATTTAGAACGAAATCTAATGTAGGAAAATGGTACTTTACTCTTGATCGGTACGTTGGGACTTTGAAAATATTCGGGGGTTCCAATCGCTCGTCTGTTGCATCATAGCGCGTCTCGGCGCAATCGACCGATTCGCTCGATCCATTATTTTCGATTTACGGCTAAAATAAATTTTTCTAATTTTTTTCAATAACATATTCCTGCTTAAATAACTTTTTTACATAGGGATTAAGCATTTAGAACGATACATTGTTTAAAATAAGGGCACTTTACTCTTGACATTTTACGGTTTTTTCAATTTTCTGAAAAATCCTATCATTAGATTTTTTTAAAAATACGATATTCTTGCTTAACTAACGTTTCTACATAGGGATTAAGCATTTAGAACGAAATCTAATGTCAGAAAATGGCACTTTACTCTTGACATTTTTCGGTTTTTTCAATTTTCTGGGAAATCCTATCATTAGATTTTTTTAAAAATACGATATTCTTGCTTAACTAACGTTTTTACATAGGGATTAAGCATTTAGAACGAAATCTAATGTAGGAAAATGGTACTTTACTCTTGATCGGTACGTTGGGACTTTGAAAATATTCGGGCGTTCCAATCGCTCGTCTGTTGCATCATAGCGCGTCTCGGCGCAATCGACCGATTCGCTCGATCCATTATTTTCGATTTACGGCTAAAATAAATTTTTCTAATTTTTTTCAATAACATATTCCTGCTTAAATAACTTTTTTACATAGGGATTAAGCATTTAGAACGATACATTGTTTAAAATAAGGGCACTTTACTCTTGACATTTTACGGTTTTTTCAATTTTCTGAAAAATCCTATCATTAGATTTTTTTAAAAATACGATATTCTTGCTTAACTAACGTTTCTACATAGGGATTAAGCATTTAGAACGAAATCTAATGTCAGAAAATGGCACTTTACTCTTGACATTTTTCGGTTTTTTCAATTTTCTGGAAAATCCTATCATTAGATTTTTTTAAAAATACGATATTCTTGCTTAACTAACGTTTTTACATAGGGATTAAGCATTTAGAACGAAATCTAATGTAGGAAAATGGTACTTTACTCTTGATCGGTACGTTGGGACTTTGAAAATATTCGGGCGTACGCGGCGCGCTCGGCGCTTCGAACAGCTCCGGTGTCCCCATTATTTTCGATTTACGGCTAAAATAAATTTTTCTAATTTTTTTCAATAACATATTCCTGCTAAAATAACTTTTTTACATAGGGATTAAGCATTTAGAACGATACATTGTTTAAAATAAGGGCACTTTACTCTTGACATTTTACGGTTTTTTCAATTTTCTGAAAAATCCTATCATTAGATTTTTTTAAAAATACGATATTCTTGCTTAACTAACGTTTCTACATAGGGATTAAGCATTTAGAACGAAATCTAATGTCAGAAAATGGCACTTTACTCTTGACATTTTTCGGTTTTTTCAATTTTCTGGGAAATCCTATCATTAGATTTTTTTAAAAATACGATATTCTTGCTTAACTAACGTTTTTACATAGGGATTAAGCATTTAGAACGAAATCTAATGTAGGAAAATGGTACTTTACTCTTGATCGGTACGTTGGGACTTTGAAAATATTCGGGCGTTCCAATCGCTCGTCTGTTGCATCATAGCGCGTCTCGGCGCAATCGACCGATTCGCTCGATCCATTATTTTCGATTTACGGCTAAAATAAATTTTTCTAATTTTTTTCAATAACATATTCCTGCTTAAATAACTTTTTTACATAGGGATTAAGCATTTAGAACGATACATTGTTTAAAATAAGGGCACTTTACTCTTGACATTTTACGGTTTTTTCAATTTTCTGAAAAATCCTATCATTAGATTTTTTTAAAAATACGATATTCTTGCTTAACTAACGTTTCTACATAGGGATTAAGCATTTAGAACGAAATCTAATGTCAGAAAATGGCACTTTACTCTTGACATTTTTCGGTTTTTTCAATTTTCTGGAAAATCCTATCATTAGATTTTTTTAAAAATACGATATTCTTGCTTAACTAACGTTTTTACATAGGGATTAAGCATTTAGAACGAAATCTAATGTAGGAAAATGGTACTTTACTCTTGATCGGTACGTTGGGACTTTGAAAATATTCGGGCGTTCCAATCGCTCGTCTGTTGCATCATAGCGCGTCTCGGCGCAATCGACCGATTCGCTCGATCCATTATTTTCGATTTACGGCTAAAATAAATTTTTCTAATTTTTTTCAATAACATATTCCTGCTTAAATAACTTTTTTACATAGGGATTAAGCATTTAGAACGATACATTGTTTAAAGTAAGGGCACTTTACTCTTGACATTTTACGGTTTTTTCAATTTTCTGAAAAATCCTATCATTAGATTTTTTTAAAAATACGATATTCTTGCTTAACTAACGTTTCTACATAGGGATTAAGCATTTAGAACGAAATCTAATGTCAGAAAATGGCACTTTACTCTTGACATTTTTCGGTTTTTTCAATTTTCTGGGAAATCCTATCATTAGATTTTTTTAAAAATACGATATTCTTGCTTAACTAACGTTTTTACATAGGGATTAAGCATTTAGAACGAAATCTAATGTAGGAAAATGGTACTTTACTCTTGATCGGTACGTTGGGACTTTGAAAATATTCGGGCGTTCCAATCGCTCGTCTGTTGCATCATAGCGCGTCTCGGCGCAATCGACCGATTCGCTCGATCCATTATTTTCGATTTACGGCTAAAATAAATTTTTCTAATTTTTTTCAATAACATATTCCTGCTAAAATAACTTTTTTACATAGGGATTAAGCATTTAGAACGATACATTGTTTAAAATAAGGGCACTTTACTCTTGACATTTTACGGTTTTTTCAATTTTCTGAAAAATCCTATCATTAGATTTTTTTAAAAATACGATATTCTTGCTTAACTAACGTTTCTACATAGGGATTAAGCATTTAGAACGAAATCTAATGTCAGAAAATGGCACTTTACTCTTGACATTTTTCGGTTTTTTCAATTTTCTGGGAAATCCTATCATTAGATTTTTTTAAAAATACGATATTCTTGCTTAACTAACGTTTTTACATAGGGATTAAGCATTTAGAACGAAATCTAATGTAGGAAAATGGTACTTTACTCTTGATCGGTACGTTGGGACTTTGAAAATATTCGGGCGTTCCAATCGCTCGTCTGTTGCATCATAGCGCGTCTCGGCGCAATCGACCGATTCGCTCGATCCATTATTTTCGATTTACGGCTAAAATAAATTTTTCTAATTTTTTTCAATAACATATTCCTGCTAAAATAACTTTTTTACATAGGGATTAAGCATTTAGAACGATACATTGTTTAAAATAAGGGCACTTTACTCTTGACATTTTACGGTTTTTTCAATTTTCTGAAAAATCCTATCATTAGATTTTTTTAAAAATACGATATTCTTGCTTAACTAACGTTTCTACATAGGGATTAAGCATTTAGAACGAAATCTAATGTCAGAAAATGGCACTTTACTCTTGACATTTTTCGGTTTTTTCAATTTTCTGGGAAATCCTATCATTAGATTTTTTTAAAAATACGATATTCTTGCTTAACTAACGTTTTTACATAGGGATTAAGCATTTAGAACGAAATCTAATGTAGGAAAATGGTACTTTACCCTTGATCGGTACGTTGGGACTTTGAAAATATTCGGGCGTTCCAATCGCTCGTCTGTTGCATCATAGCGCGTCTCGGCGCAATCGACCGATTCGCTCGATCCATTATTTTCGATTTACGGCTAAAATAAATTTTTCTAATTTTTTTCAATAACATATTCCTGCTTAAATAACTTTTTTACATAGGGATTAAGCATTTAGAACGATACATTGTTTAAAATAAGGGCACTTTACTCTTGACATTTTACGGTTTTTTCAATTTTCTGAAAAATCCTATCATTAGATTTTTTTAAAAATACGATATTCTTGCTTAACTAACGTTTCTACATAGGGATTAAGCATTTAGAACGAAATCTAATGTCAGAAAATGGCACTTTACTCTTGACATTTTTCGGTTTTTTCAATTTTCTGGAAAATCCTATCATTAGATTTTTTTAAAAATACGATATTCTTGCTTAACTAACGTTTTTACATAGGGATTAAGCATTTAGAACGAAATCTAATGTAGGAAAATGGTACTTTACTCTTGATCGGTACGTTGGGACTTTGAAAATATTCGGGCGTACGCGGCGCGCTCGGCGCTTCGAACAGCTCCGGTGTCCCCATTATTTTCGATTTACGGCTAAAATAAATTTTTCTAATTTTTTTCAATAACATATTCCTGCTAAAATAACTTTTTTACATAGGGATTAAGCATTTAGAACGATACATTGTTTAAAATAAGGGCACTTTACTCTTGACATTTTACGGTTTTTTCAATTTTCTGAAAAATCCTATCATTAGATTTTTTTAAAAATACGATATTCTTGCTTAACTAACGTTTCTACATAGGGATTAAGCATTTAGAACGAAATCTAATGTCAGAAAATGGCACTTTACTCTTGACATTTTTCGGTTTTTTCAATTTTCTGGAAAATCCTATCATTAGATTTTTTTAAAAATACGATATTCTTGCTTAACTAACGTTTTTACATAGGGATTAAGCATTTAGAACGAAATCTAATGTAGGAAAATGGTACTTTACTCTTGATCGGTACGTTGGGACTTTGAAAATATTCGGGCGTTCCAATCGCTCGTCTGTTGCATCATAGCGCGTCTCGGCGCAATCGACCGATTCGCTCGATCCATTATTTTCGATTTACGGCTAAAATAAATTTTTCTAATTTTTTTCAATAACATATTCCTGCTTAAATAACTTTTTTACATAGGGATTAAGCATTTAGAACGATACATTGTTTAAAATAAGGGCACTTTACTCTTGACATTTTACGGTTTTTTCAATTTTCTGAAAAATCCTATCATTAGATTTTTTTAAAAATACGATATTCTTGCTTAACTAACGTTTCTACATAGGGATTAAGCATTTAGAACGAAATCTAATGTCAGAAAATGGCACTTTACTCTTGACATTTTTCGGTTTTTTCAATTTTCTGGAAAATCCTATCATTAGATTTTTTTAAAAATACGATATTCTTGCTTAACTAACGTTTTTACATAGGGATTAAGCATTTAGAACGAAATCTAATGTAGGAAAATGGTACTTTACTCTTGATCGGTACGTTGGGACTTTGAAAATATTCGGGCGTTCCAATCGCTCGTCTGTTGCATCATAGCGCGTCTCGGCGCAATCGACCGATTCGCTCGATCCATTATTTTCGATTTACGGCTAAAATAAATTTTTCTAATTTTTTTCAATAACATATTCCTGCTTAAATAACTTTTTTACATAGGGATTAAGCATTTAGAACGATACATTGTTTAAAGTAAGGGCACTTTACTCTTGACATTTTACGGTTTTTTCAATTTTCTGAAAAATCCTATCATTAGATTTTTTTAAAAATACGATATTCTTGCTTAACTAACGTTTCTACATAGGGATTAAGCATTTAGAACGAAATCTAATGTCAGAAAATGGCACTTTACTCTTGACATTTTTCGGTTTTTTCAATTTTCTGGAAAATCCTATCATTAGATTTTTTTAAAAATACGATATTCTTGCTTAACTAACGTTTTTACATAGGGATTAAGCATTTAGAACGAAATCTAATGTAGGAAAATGGTACTTTACTCTTGATCGGTACGTTGGGACTTTGAAAATATTCGGGCGTACGCGGCGCGCTCGGCGCTTCGAACAGCTCCGGTGTCCCCATTATTTTCGATTTACGGCTAAAATAAATTTTTCTAATTTTTTTCAATAACATATTCCTGCTAAAATAACTTTTTTACATAGGGATTAAGCATTTAGAACGATACATTGTTTAAAATAAGGGCACTTTACTCTTGACATTTTACGGTTTTTTCAATTTTCTGAAAAATCCTATCATTAGATTTTTTTAAAAATACGATATTCTTGCTTAACTAACGTTTCTACATAGGGATTAAGCATTTAGAACGAAATCTAATGTCAGAAAATGGCACTTTACTCTTGACATTTTTCGGTTTTTTCAATTTTCTGGAAAATCCTATCATTAGATTTTTTTAAAAATACGATATTCTTGCTTAACTAACGTTTTTACATAGGGATTAAGCATTTAGAACGAAATCTAATGTAGGAAAATGGTACTTTACTCTTGATCGGTACGTTGGGACTTTGAAAATATTCGGGCGTACGTGGCGCGCTCGGCGCTTCGAACAGCTCCGGTGTCCCCATTATTTTCGATTTACGGCTAAAATAAATTTTTCTAATTTTTTTCAATAACATATTCCTGCTAAAATAACTTTTTTACATAGGGATTAAGCATTTAGAACGATACATTGTTTAAAATAAGGGCACTTTACTCTTGACATTTTACGGTTTTTTCAATTTTCTGAAAAATCCTATCATTAGATTTTTTTAAAAATACGATATTCTTGCTTAACTAACGTTTCTACAAAGGGATTAAGCATTTAGAACGAAATCTAATGTCAGAAAATGGCACTTTACTCTTGACATTTTTCGGTTTTTTCAATTTTCTGGGAAATCCTATCATTAGATTTTTTTAAAAATACGATATTCTTGCTTAACTAACGTTTTTACATAGGGATTAAGCATTTAGAACGAAATCTAATGTAGGAAAATGGTACTTTACTCTTGATCGGTACGTTGGGACTTTGAAAATATTCGGGCGTTCCAATCGCTCGTCTGTTGCATCATAGCGCGTCTCGGCGCAATCGACCGATTCGCTCGATCCATTATTTTCGATTTACGGCTAAAATAAATTTTTCTAATTTTTTTCAATAACATATTCCTGCTTAAATAACTTTTTTACATAGGGATTAAGCATTTAGAACGATACATTGTTTAAAATAAGGGCACTTTACTCTTGACATTTTACGGTTTTTTCAATTTTCTGAAAAATCCTATCATTAGATTTTTTTAAAAATACGATATTCTTGCTTAACTAACGTTTCTACATAGGGATTAAGCATTTAGAACGAAATCTAATGTCAGAAAATGGCACTTTACTCTTGACATTTTTCGGTTTTTTCAATTTTCTGGGAAATCCTATCATTAGATTTTTTTAAAAATACGATATTCTTGCTTAACTAACGTTTTTACATAGGGATTAAGCATTTAGAACGAAATCTAATGTAGGAAAATGGTACTTTACTCTTGATCGGTACGTTGGGACTTTGAAAATATTCGGGCGTACGCGGCGCGCTCGGCGCTTCGAACAGCTCCGGTGTCCCCATTATTTTCGATTTACGGCTAAAATAAATTTTTCTAATTTTTTTCAATGACATATTCCTGCTAAAATAACTTTTTTACATAGGGATTAAGCATTTAGAACGATACATTGTTTAAAATAAGGGCACTTTACTCTTGACATTTTACGGTTTTTTCAATTTTCTGAAAAATCCTATCATTAGATTTTTTTAAAAATACGATATTCTTGCTTAACTAACGTTTCTACATAGGGATTAAGCATTTAGAACGAAATCTAATGTCAGAAAATGGCACTTTACTCTTGACATTTTTCGGTTTTTTCAATTTTCTGGAAAATCCTATCATTAGATTTTTTTAAAAATACGATATTCTTGCTTAACTAACGTTTTTACATAGGGATTAAGCATTTAGAACGAAATCTAATGTAGGAAAATGGTACTTTACTCTTGATCGGTACGTTGGGACTTTGAAAATATTCGGGCGTTCCAATCGCTCGTCTGTTGCATCATAGCGCGTCTCGGCGCAATCGACCGATTCGCTCGATCCATTATTTTCGATTTACGGCTAAAATAAATTTTTCTAATTTTTTTCAATAACATATTCCTGCTTAAATAACTTTTTTACATAGGGATTAAGCATTTAGAACGATACATTGTTTAAAATAAGGGCACTTTACTCTTGACATTTTACGGTTTTTTCAATTTTCTGAAAAATCCTATCATTAGATTTTTTTAAAAATACGATATTCTTGCTTAACTAACGTTTCTACATAGGGATTAAGCATTTAGAACGAAATCTAATGTCAGAAAATGGCACTTTACTCTTGACATTTTTCGGTTTTTTCAATTTTCTGGAAAATCCTATCATTAGATTTTTTTAAAAATACGATATTCTTGCTTAACTAACGTTTTTACATAGGGATTAAGCATTTAGAACGAAATCTAATGTAGGAAAATGGTACTTTACTCTTGATCGGTACGTTGGGACTTTGAAAATATTCGGGCGTACGCGGCGCGCTCGGCGCTTCGAACAGCTCCGGTGTCCCCATTATTTTCGATTTACGGCTAAAATAAATTTTTCTAATTTTTTTCAATAACATATTCCTGCTAAAATAACTTTTTTACATAGGGATTAAGCATTTAGAACGATACATTGTTTAAAATAAGGGCACTTTACTCTTGACATTTTACGGTTTTTTCAATTTTCTGAAAAATCCTATCATTAGATTTTTTTAAAAATACGATATTCTTGCTTAACTAACGTTTCTACATAGGGATTAAGCATTTAGAACGAAATCTAATGTCAGAAAATGGCACTTTACTCTTGACATTTTTCGGTTTTTTCAATTTTCTGGAAAATCCTATCATTAGATTTTTTTAAAAATACGATATTCTTGCTTAACTAACGTTTTTACATAGGGATTAAGCATTTAGAACGAAATCTAATGTAGGAAAATGGTACTTTACTCTTGATCGGTACGTTGGGACTTTGAAAATATTCGGGGGTTCCAATCGCTCGTCTGTTGCATCATAGCGCGTCTCGGCGCAATCGACCGATTCGCTCGATCCATTATTTTCGATTTACGGCTAAAATAAATTTTTCTAATTTTTTTCAATAACATATTCCTGCTTAAATAACTTTTTTACATAGGGATTAAGCATTTAGAACGATACATTGTTTAAAATAAGGGCACTTTACTCTTGACATTTTACGGTTTTTTCAATTTTCTGAAAAATCCTATCATTAGATTTTTTTAAAAATACGATATTCTTGCTTAACTAACGTTTCTACATAGGGATTAAGCATTTAGAACGAAATCTAATGTCAGAAAATGGCACTTTACTCTTGACATTTTTCGGTTTTTTCAATTTTCTGGAAAATCCTATCATTAGATTTTTTTAAAAATACGATATTCTTGCTTAACTAACGTTTTTACATAGGGATTAAGCATTTAGAACGAAATCTAATGTAGGAAAATGGTACTTTACTCTTGATCGGTACGTTGGGACTTTGAAAATATTCGGGCGTTCCAATCGCTCGTCTGTTGCATCATAGCGCGTCTCGGCGCAATCGACCGATTCGCTCGATCCATTATTTTCGATTTACGGCTAAAATAAATTTTTCTAATTTTTTTCAATAACATATTCCTGCTTAAATAACTTTTTTACATAGGGATTAAGCATTTAGAACGATACATTGTTTAAAATAAGGGCACTTTACTCTTGACATTTTACGGTTTTTTCAATTTTCTGAAAAATCCTATCATTAGATTTTTTTAAAAATACGATATTCTTGCTTAACTAACGTTTCTACATAGGGATTAAGCATTTAGAACGAAATCTAATGTCAGAAAATGGCACTTTACTCTTGACATTTTTCGGTTTTTTCAATTTTCTGGAAAATCCTATCATTAGATTTTTTTAAAAATACGATATTCTTGCTTAACTAACGTTTTTACATAGGGATTAAGCATTTAGAACGAAATCTAATGTAGGAAAATGGTACTTTACTCTTGATCGGTACGTTGGGACTTTGAAAATATTCGGGCGTTCCAATCGCTCGTCTGTTGCATCATAGCGCGTCTCGGCGCAATCGACCGATTCGCTCGATCCATTATTTTCGATTTACGGCTAAAATAAATTTTTCTAATTTTTTTCAATAACATATTCCTGCTTAAATAACTTTTTTACATAGGGATTAAGCATTTAGAACGATACATTGTTTAAAATAAGGGCACTTTACTCTTGACATTTTACGGTTTTTTCAATTTTCTGAAAAATCCTATCATTAGATTTTTTTAAAAATACGATATTCTTGCTTAACTAACGTTTCTACATAGGGATTAAGCATTTAGAACGAAATCTAATGTCAGAAAATGGCACTTTACTCTTGACATTTTTCGGTTTTTTCAATTTTCTGGAAAATCCTATCATTAGATTTTTTTAAAAATACGATATTCTTGCTTAACTAACGTTTTTACATAGGGATTAAGCATTTAGAACGAAATCTAATGTAGGAAAATGGTACTTTACTCTTGATCGGTACGTTGGGACTTTGAAAATATTCGGGCGTACGCGGCGCGCTCGGCGCTTCGAACAGCTCCGGTGTCCCCATTATTTTCGATTTACGGCTAAAATAAATTTTTCTAATTTTTTTCAATAACATATTCCTGCTAAAATAACTTTTTTACATAGGGATTAAGCATTTAGAACGATACATTGTTTAAAATAAGGGCACTTTACTCTTGACATTTTACGGTTTTTTCAATTTTCTGAAAAATCCTATCATTAGATTTTTTTAAAAATACGATATTCTTGCTTAACTAACGTTTCTACATAGGGATTAAGCATTTAGAACGAAATCTAATGTCAGAAAATGGCACTTTACTCTTGACATTTTTCGGTTTTTTCAATTTTCTGGAAAATCCTATCATTAGATTTTTTTAAAAATACGATATTCTTGCTTAACTAACGTTTTTACATAGGGATTAAGCATTTAGAACGAAATCTAATGTAGGAAAATGGTACTTTACTCTTGATCGGTACGTTGGGACTTTGAAAATATTCGGGGGTTCCAATCGCTCGTCTGTTGCATCATAGCGCGTCTCGGCGCAATCGACCGATTCGCTCGATCCATTATTTTCGATTTACGGCTAAAATAAATTTTTCTAATTTTTTTCAATAACATATTCCTGCTTAAATAACTTTTTTACATAGGGATTAAGCATTTAGAACGATACATTGTTTAAAATAAGGGCACTTTACTCTTGACATTTTACGGTTTTTTCAATTTTCTGAAAAATCCTATCATTAGATTTTTTTAAAAATACGATATTCTTGCTTAACTAACGTTTCTACATAGGGATTAAGCATTTAGAACGAAATCTAATGTCAGAAAATGGCACTTTACTCTTGACATTTTTCGGTTTTTTCAATTTTCTGGAAAATCCTATCATTAGATTTTTTTAAAAATACGATATTCTTGCTTAACTAACGTTTTTACATAGGGATTAAGCATTTAGAACGAAATCTAATGTAGGAAAATGGTACTTTACTCTTGATCGGTACGTTGGGACTTTGAAAATATTCGGGCGTTCCAATCGCTCGTCTGTTGCATCATAGCGCGTCTCGGCGCAATCGACCGATTCGCTCGATCCATTATTTTCGATTTACGGCTAAAATAAATTTTTCTAATTTTTTTCAATAACATATTCCTGCTTAAATAACTTTTTTACATAGGGATTAAGCATTTAGAACGATACATTGTTTAAAATAAGGGCACTTTACTCTTGACATTTTACGGTTTTTTCAATTTTCTGAAAAATCCTATCATTAGATTTTTTTAAAAATACGATATTCTTGCTTAACTAACGTTTCTACATAGGGATTAAGCATTTAGAACGAAATCTAATGTCAGAAAATGGCACTTTACTCTTGACATTTTTCGGTTTTTTCAATTTTCTGGAAAATCCTATCATTAGATTTTTTTAAAAATACGATATTCTTGCTTAACTAACGTTTTTACATAGGGATTAAGCATTTAGAACGAAATCTAATGTAGGAAAATGGTACTTTACTCTTGATCGGTACGTTGGGACTTTGAAAATATTCGGGCGTACGCGGCGCGCTCGGCGCTTCGAACAGCTCCGGTGTCCCCATTATTTTCGATTTACGGCTAAAATAAATTTTTCTAATTTTTTTCAATAACATATTCCTGCTAAAATAACTTTTTTACATAGGGATTAAGCATTTAGAACGATACATTGTTTAAAATAAGGGCACTTTACTCTTGACATTTTACGGTTTTTTCAATTTTCTGAAAAATCCTATCATTAGATTTTTTTAAAAATACGATATTCTTGCTTAACTAACGTTTCTACATAGGGATTAAGCATTTAGAACGAAATCTAATGTCAGAAAATGGCACTTTACTCTTGACATTTTTCGGTTTTTTCAATTTTCTGGAAAATCCTATCATTAGATTTTTTTAAAAATACGATATTCTTGCTTAACTAACGTTTTTACATAGGGATTAAGCATTTAGAACGAAATCTAATGTAGGAAAATGGTACTTTACTCTTGATCGGTACGTTGGGACTTTGAAAATATTCGGGGGTTCCAATCGCTCGTCTGTTGCATCATAGCGCGTCTCGGCGCAATCGACCGATTCGCTCGATCCATTATTTTCGATTTACGGCTAAAATAAATTTTTCTAATTTTTTTCAATAACATATTCCTGCTTAAATAACTTTTTTACATAGGGATTAAGCATTTAGAACGATACATTGTTTAAAATAAGGGCACTTTACTCTTGACATTTTACGGTTTTTTCAATTTTCTGAAAAATCCTATCATTAGATTTTTTTAAAAATACGATATTCTTGCTTAACTAACGTTTCTACATAGGGATTAAGCATTTAGAACGAAATCTAATGTCAGAAAATGGCACTTTACTCTTGACATTTTTCGGTTTTTTCAATTTTCTGGGAAATCCTATCATTAGATTTTTTTAAAAATACGATATTCTTGCTTAACTAACGTTTTTACATAGGGATTAAGCATTTAGAACGAAATCTAATGTAGGAAAATGGTACTTTACTCTTGATCGGTACGTTGGGACTTTGAAAATATTCGGGCGTACGCGGCGCGCTCGGCGCTTCGAACAGCTCCGGTGTCCCCATTATTTTCGATTTACGGCTAAAATAAATTTTTCTAATTTTTTTCAATAACATATTCCTGCTAAAATAACTTTTTTACATAGGGATTAAGCATTTAGAACGATACATTGTTTAAAATAAGGGCACTTTACTCTTGACATTTTACGGTTTTTTCAATTTTCTGAAAAATCCTATCATTAGATTTTTTTAAAAATACGATATTCTTGCTTAACTAACGTTTCTACATAGGGATTAAGCATTTAGAACGAAATCTAATGTCAGAAAATGGCACTTTACTCTTGACATTTTTCGGTTTTTTCAATTTTCTGGGAAATCCTATCATTAGATTTTTTTAAAAATACGATATTCTTGCTTAACTAACGTTTTTACATAGGGATTAAGCATTTAGAACGAAATCTAATGTAGGAAAATGGTACTTTACTCTTGATCGGTACGTTGGGACTTAGAAAATATTCGGCCGTACGCGGCGCGTCTCGGCGCTTCGAACAGCTCCGGTGTCCCCATTATTTTCGATTTACGGCTAAAATAAATTTTTCTAATTTTTTTCAATTACATATTCTTGCTTAGATAACTTTTTTACATAGGGATTAAGCATTTAGAACGACATATTGTTTAAAATAATGGTACTTTACTCTTGTGATTTTTCGGTTTTTTTTGATTATTTTGAAAAATAAATTTTTGTAATTTTTTTAAATACGATATTCGTGATCAGTGAACGATTTCACATATGGATTAAGCATTTAGAATCGTGCGGAAGCGTTATTAAAAAAGTTTACTCGATGCGATGGGACTTTGAAAAGTTTGTGAAAATTTTCATATTGGGAAAAAATGTGTAATTTTTTGTCTAGTTTACGGTAATGTAATTTATTTTAATGTTTACTATAAATTTTTTTTTCGTTCGTTCACGCGCTATGTTACAACAGCACGGCCGGGCGGTCTGTTGCCGCGGCGGTTTACACTCATAAGCGCGCGTGCTATTCGGCCGGCGGCGCCGGCGTCCTTGCCGGCCGTTCGGTATCTATAAGAGATACACGGTCCGTGCGAGGCGGACGGAGCAGAGCGGGTTTTGGGCCAATTCTACGATCTCGGTCGAGAAGCTGTCTCAGAGCTCCTTCGGGGCTTCGGTCCTGACTGTTTCGTGCCGTTTACGTTACGGACTTTTCTCCACACAGCGTGGCCACGGGTCGGTGTCTTTGACCGAATGGCCCATATGTGGCAAGCCCTACGGGGTTGGTTACCCGTATGCACTTTGTATGTATACTCGTACTCACTGAGCAATCGACTCTTCTGTCCGAGCGATGGAAAAATTTTTTAAAATGCATCTGTAAGATTTGGAAGCAAATCGTACCAATTGAAAACTGTGGCTAAAATGAATAGCCCAGTGGAGAGAGAAAACTATCAAAAAACTGATTTTTTAAATCAAGAGGTGTCAGAAATCGAAATGCCTAGCGCGAGCGGAAGAACACGCTTTCTCGCCAGTCCAGCATGTGTCCTGTCCGTTCTTCCTCGGCTTGCCGATTTTGCCCAGATCAGAGGTTTCGTGCTTCCGGCGGTCAGAAGATCAGCGTGAGCGTACGCGCTTCCACGACTATGGCATCACCCATGTACTTTTTCCTTTGAATATATTTGAGTACATAAAAAATATTAAAACATATAGAGAGAACTGTGTCTTGGATCTTAAAAATTTGTCAATAGCGATGATATATTATTACTTAATTTGAAGTATTTGTACGTTTTAGCTGGGACGTACATTTATCTTACAAGATGTTAATAGCGAGACTCTTGAAGATAAAATTATCTTGTGATTTTATGAAGGCAAAGATAGAAACGTACGAAGCTGGCGTACGTAGAAAAATGTGATTTTATGATAGAACAAAAATATAATACGTACGTTTTTGGGCGTACGGTAAAATATCTGTATGGTAGAAAAATGAAAGAAATTGAGCGTTAAAGAAGATATGTTACAAGCGCGGAATGTGGCAAAACTTGTACATATTTGAAAGAGAAAAGTGGTGTGTCGACCTGACATATATATATGAAACAGGCGACGATGGAAAAGGATTTAAATTTTGTCCATTTTATATATACATATTGTATAGTTCCCTGGTTGATCCTGCCAGTAGTCATATGCTTGTCTCAAAGATTAAGCCATGCATGTCTCAGTACATGCCGTATTAAGGTGAAACCGCGAATGGCTCATTAAATCAGTTATGGTTTCTTAGATCGTACTAAAATTTACTTGGATAACTGTGGTAATTCTAGAGCTAATACATGCAAAACAGAGTTCCGACCAGAGATGGTAGGAACGCTTTTATTAGATCAAAACCAATCGGTGGCGGGTGTTTACACTCGTCCATCGTTTGCTTTGGTGACTCTGAATAACTTTGTGCTGATCGCATGGTCTTATAGCACCGGCGACGCATCTTTCAAATGTCTGCCTTATCAACTGTCGATGGTAGTTCTGCGCCTACCATGGTTGTAACGGGTAACGGGGAATCAGGGTTCGATTCCGGAGAGGGAGCCTGAGAAACGGCTACCACATCCAAGGAAGGCAGCAGGCGCGCAAATTACCCACTCCCGGCACGGGGAGGTAGTGACGAAAAATAACGATACGGGACTCATCCGAGGCCCCGTAATCGGAATGAGTACACTTTAAATCCTTTAACGAGGATCCATTGGAGGGCAAGTCTGGTGCCAGCAGCCGCGGTAATTCCAGCTCCAATAGCGTATATTAAAGTTGTTGCGGTTAAAAAGCTCGTAGTTGAATCTGTGTGTCACAGTGTCGGTTCATCGCTCGCGGTGTTTAACTGGCATTATGTGGTACGTCCTACCGGTGGGCTTTGCTCTTCACGGGGCGGTCCAACTAATATCCCATCGCGGTGCTCTTCACTGAGTGTCGAGGTGGGCCGGTACGTTTACTTTGAACAAATTAGAGTGCTCAAAGCAGGCTACCTTCGCCTGAATACTGTGTGCATGGAATAATGGAATAGGACCTCGGTTCTATTTTGTTGGTTTTCGGAACCCCGAGGTAATGATTAATAGGGACAGATGGGGGCATTCGTATTGCGACGTTAGAGGTGAAATTCTTGGATCGTCGCAAGACGGACAGAAGCGAAAGCATTTGCCAAAAATGTTTTCATTAATCAAGAACGAAAGTTAGAGGTTCGAAGGCGATCAGATACCGCCCTAGTTCTAACCATAAACGATGCCAGCTAGCGATCCGCCGAAGTTCCTACGATGACTCGGCGGGCAGCTTCCGGGAAACCAAAGCTTTTGGGTTCCGGGGGAAGTATGGTTGCAAAGCTGAAACTTAAAGGAATTGACGGAAGGGCACCACCAGGAGTGGAGCCTGCGGCTTAATTTGACTCAACACGGGAAACCTCACCAGGCCCGGACACCGGAAGGATTGACAGATTGATAGCTCTTTCTTGATTCGGTGGGTGGTGGTGCATGGCCGTTCTTAGTTGGTGGAGCGATTTGTCTGGTTAATTCCGATAACGAACGAGACTCTAGCCTGCTAAATAGACGTAATTATGGTATCTCGAAGGCTCTCGGCTTCTGCCGGTGGGGTTTTTACTACCAACGTACAAACAAATCTTCTTAGAGGGACAGGCGGCTTCTAGCCGCACGAGATTGAGCAATAACAGGTCTGTGATGCCCTTAGATGTTCTGGGCCGCACGCGCGCTACACTGAAGGAATCAGCGTGTGTTCCCTGGCCGAAAGGCCCGGGTAACCCGCTGAACCTCCTTCGTGCTAGGGATTGGGGCTTGCAATTATTCCCCATGAACGAGGAATTCCCAGTAAGCGCGAGTCATAAGCTCGCGTTGATTACGTCCCTGCCCTTTGTACACACCGCCCGTCGCTACTACCGATTGAATGATTTAGTGAGGTCTTCGGACTGGTGCGCGGCAATGTTTCGGCATTGCCGATGATGCCGGGAAGATGACCAAACTTGATTATTTAGAGGAAGTAAAAGTCGTAACAAGGTTTCCGTAGGTGAACCTGCGGAAGGATCATTACAATGTTCCAATATATCTCAAAGAGAGAGGAGAGGAGGAGAGAAAATGAATTCGATTAGTTTGTGGATAAGAATTCATATAAAAAAAAAAGATATTGTTGAGCCCGCCAGATCATTCGTGCGTGATTTACACGGCCAGACGTGTGTACTACACGTATTAGGCCTTTGATCTGCGTTGCGTAGGCCACAACAAATCTTTCAAAGAGAGAGAGATATATGTGTTGTTGGGGTTTGTGATTATGAAGGTGCCCCAACGCACAAAAATATATAAAAATGTACAAAGTTGGGATGTGGTGTGGTGGAGAAGAGTTGGGCCCGACCAGATCATTCGTGCGTGATTTACACGGCAGACGTGTGTACTACACGTATTAGGCCTTTGATCTGCGTTGCGTAGGCCATCTTCCTTCCAAGACACACACGTGTTGGGGTTTGTGTGATTTTATGATAGTGCCCCAACACGGAAAAATAAGCGTACGAGAAGAGTTGGGCCCGACCAGATCATTCGTGCGTGATTTATACACGGCCAGACGCGTATTATATTACACGTATTAGGCCTTTGATCTGCGTTGCGTAGGCCATCTTCTCGATAGAGAGAAAGCCAATGTATTCTTTTTTCTTTCTTTACACACACACACACAGTTGTAGTAGGACAGGGAGGGATGCGAGCGTGCTAATCACGCTTCCTCAAGTCTTCGCTGTGGTGTGTAAAAAAAAAAGAAAAAAAGGAATCGTTGGGAAAGTCCAAAGGACGAAAATATCGGGCAGTCTGAAGATAACTTAATGCTCGTTTACATTGGTATCAAGAGAGACCGGCTTGTGTAGCTCGTTTCAATGCTGTGTCGTTGTCATTGACACCCTACTCTGTTGCGCGCTAGTGGCAGCATGAGCGTGGGACGTATATATATATATGACACCCAGCTAGAGCCGGCCGTGAGTCCGTCCGGTGTAAATAACGACGAAAGGAGAGAGAAACTTTTCGAATCCAGTATCGGGTTGATAATTGTCCAGTTTGAATAT
>NW_027476910.1:12500-22500 GCF_051020955.1 Megalopta genalis | reverse complement strand
CGGTGTATGCCGCGAGCGTGGAACTGCCGTTGAGTCTCAACCTTCAACCTCCAGTGTCACTCAACATCACGACGCAAGTCATCGACAGGCGGATTCGCCTACTCCTGTTCAGGAGCACTCTGCGTTGGCACAGCAACATCAGTGCCAATATATTGACGCTATCCGTAAGCTGATTGATCCGGCCGAAAGGGTGAAATCCCATGAAGCGGAGGAACTCGTAAGTCTTGCGAGAACGGTTCTTAATCGAGAACCAATAACACCGAGTGCTTGTTGTCGATGGCTTCAACGAGTCTTTCCGACGCCTTCTGCGAAAGTAAAGGAGCGGAGAACACCACTGCTCCGGCCACCTAAAGCTGCACCTGCCGGGCCCGTGCCGAGGTGGAGACTGAGGAGAAGGGAGTATGCGGCCATGCAGGAACTCTGGAGGAAGGACATGTCTCGCGCGGCCAAGCTTGTACTGGATGGCCCGGTGCAGGCTCAAACACCAACCGTTGGCGAGATGGTGGAGTACTGGACACCTATGCTCACCAGTCCTTCTGTCCCCATTGAACACCTTCATCCAGTTCAGGAAAGGGAGGACCTGCATTGGATCGCTGAGCCGGTTCGTGGCCATGAGATCCAGGCCAATGAGGTCCCGCTCTCCTCGGCATCGGGTCTCGATAACATCTCGAGCAGGCAATGGAGGAGTGTGCCAGTAGTTCTAAGAACCTTATTTTATAATGTCATCCTTGCGGTGGGGGCATTTCCATCTGAGCTCCTCATCAGCAGGACGGTATTTATCCCTAAGAAGGACGGAAGCTCAACACCATCCGAGTTCCGTCCTATAAGTGTGGCTTCAGTCGTCGTTCGTCAGCTGCATAAAATCTTGGCGGTGAGATTGGCAAAAGCCGGTCTCATCGATGAGCGGCAACGAGGAGTACACGATGGCTGTGCTGAGAACGTGCTTGTACTATCAACTGCCCTTCGTGACGCACGGAGCTGCTTAAAGCAGCTTCACGTTGTGTCCTTAGATGTGGCCAAGGCGTTTGACAGCGTTAGTCACCATGCCATAACATCGGCACTAAGGGGATTGGGACTCCCGGAGCTCTTTGTGAGGTACATAACAGCGACGTACCGTAATAGCCGAACCGTGCTTCAGGTCCGTGGCGAGACATCGGATCCGATCGGGGTAGCGAGGGGTGTGCGGCAGGGCGATCCCTTGTCGTCCCTGCTATTCTCGATCGTCATGGACCGGGTGATAAGGGTGTTACCCGAGGAGGTCGGCTATGTTATCAGGGAGCAAAGGGTCAATATACTGGCGTATGCGGATGACCTGATCTTGTTCGCGTCCTCCGTTTCAGGAATGCAGGGCATGCTTCGAACGGCTGAGGAAGAGGCACGAAAGTACGGGTTGGAATTCAACTCCGATAAATGTCTGGCTATGTCCATCCAGATCGCTGGTAAAGAAAAGAAGTACAAGATACTCTCCGCCAGCAAATTTGAGGTCAACGGTCGGTCTATAAAACAACTGGGACCTACCGAGGGCTTCCGATATCTGGGCATTAAGATCTCGCCAATGGGTATTGAAAAACCTGGGGGCAAGCTAGACAGAGAGTTGGCCAATATCACCAAGGCGCCACTCAAGCCTCAACAGCGCCTCAAGATCTTGCGCTGTTTCCTCATTCCGCGTTTTTATCACCAGCTGGTTTTGACAAGATGCCCACTTAAAATCTTGAAGGCATTAGATAAACAGACGCGGCTGGCCGTTCGAGGGTGGTTGCGTCTGCCCAAAGATGTACCACTTGGGTATTTCCACGCCAGTTGCAAGGAGGGTGGACTTGGCATCCCCGCGTTTCGAACATCGATACCGGGTATGATGCACGCCAGGTTAACATCAATGGCGAGGTCCTCCTGTGCGGCTGCAAGAGATGCCTCCCAACATCCGGCGGTGGTGGCAGCGGTTCGACGGGCGGAGAGTGCTCTGACTATCCAAGGTCGGGCGCTCTTCCGACCTGAGGATCGTGCCAAATACTGGGCATCTTTACTCCATCAGTCTAACGATGGAGGAGAATTGCGTGAGGCTGCTAAAGTCATCGATAGCAGCTCTTGGGTTGACGCCTGTTCTGCGGGGATCCCCGGCAGGGATTACGTGCAATATCACCATGTACGTATTAACGCCCTGCCCACCAGAGTAAGAACATCAAGAGGCCGTCGTGGGAATGGGGCTCCTGTGTTGTGTCGTGCTGGGTGCGCCGTAACGGAGACGGCGGCACACATAGTGCAGGGATGTCACCGGACTCATGGGGGTCGAATACTCAGACACGATGCCATATGCCGAATCGTAGCATTTGGTCTGAGGCAGAGTGGGTGGAGGGTTAGGGAGAATCCGCATTATGTCCTGCAGTCGGGTCTGCAGAAGCCTGATTTGGTGGCCTTTAAGGATGGAGCTGTCAGGGTCATCGACAGCCAGGTCGTTAGCGGTGCGACGTCGCTTAATGATGCACATGCGAGGAAAGTCGCTAAATACGACACCCCGCTGTTAAGGCATCGCGTCGCCCAGGAATTTGGGGTTTTGGCGGAAGCTGTTAGAGTGACGTCGGTCACCATCTCCTGGCGCGGCGTGTGGGCATCGCTCTCGGCTGAATCGATCTCCGCACTAGGACTCAAAGGGCTCTTAAGATCAATAACTACGAGGGCCCTTCAGGGATCGCACACGAACTGGACAAGATGGAATAAGATGACAAACAACATCTGTCATCCGGGTAATAGGGAGGGCGTTGGGTGATCGCCCGATTCACGGCCACTGTAATGGGCAACCTGGGCCCCAACATCGCAAATTCGGCACCAGGAAATAAAGCCGTCCTCCGCCATAACATCTAGGCGTGAGAAGAGAGAGGTTTTTAGTGGGTATAAGGAATCCCACACTACCACGTCGAAGAATTCCGTGGTGTCTATAAAAGATTTTCCTCTCTATAAAAAAAAAAAAAAAAAAAAAAAAAAAAAAAAATAGCCAAATGCCTCGTCATCTAATTAGTGACGCGCATGAATGGATTAACGAGATTCCCATCTGTCCCTATCTACCCGGCGGTGGCGGTCTGTGGCCACCCAGGGCGGGAGATAACCCCCGAACTAGCCCTCGCGTAGGAGGGTTGATCGGCCGAGTCGATGGGTGTATCGGCGATGAAGGCATTAGAGACCGTCAGTGCGTCGTACATGTAGTACTTCGCATAATGGCGAGGCCCTGATTTAGCATACGGGCTGTGGCGTGTTCTTTGTACAGCACTGTATGTGCTGTATGACTTCCGACTGGGGAACTGTTGTCACTCGTGGCATCAGTTCCCCAGTTTACGTTAAACGGTTTTTCAGACCGTTTTTCGTGGGCGGAACACGCCACTAGACAACACTCCGCTGGGCTCAGGAATACATGGGATGCAATCAATCCCCTGGGCAACCCAGGCCGCAAGGGGCAAACGTGCCCTAGCCACACTTGAGCCTCCACGAAAAAGGTACCGCTGGATAGCTCGTGTTCTTAAATACGCAGCGAACTGAACGAAGTGTGGTGGAGAGGAAGAGGCAGCCTCTCCGACTGCTGTCTCCCACGTGTTTGCCGTGCGTGGCGACCCTTGTCGTCGGAAAAGAGGATCCTGGGATCTGAGGGGGCCCTCTCCTGCGGGTGAGACGTCCCCAACACGTACCTTTGGCCTCTGCTTCGGCTAGATGGGCGGCTGGACGAGAAAAGCAGCCCTGGTCCAGTCAATCGGCTTGGAACGACCACACGCTTCGGGCAAGTGGGTTCTGCTGGGCGAGGACGCGGGCTGGGTAAGGAAACCGACCCAGCCAGCAGACTATATTCGGTGCGTAGCCCTAACTCAGCCTTTGGCGGGTTCCAAATTGTGTGGGTCGGTGGTGGCCGGGGAGCGCACTGGATGAAAGACCAAGACACATTATGGGTCTTAATAAAATTAATGAACAAAAAACTAAGCGTCCAAAGACGACGGGTCCAGCTCCTACTCGGAGTGAAGCCGTCGCCGCAGACGCGGGAACTGCAAATGCAGCTGTCAGTCCCCCCGCGTCTGTGAGAAAGACAAGATCCGGGAAGGTGATTAATATCGCCAATCCTCGTGTGATCTTGCAAAGATGTGTGACTCCCACGCGAGCGGTCTCGGTGAAAACCGAGCCCACGGTAGAAGGTACGCCGGACACCGGTAACGTGGAAGTAATCGAACGAGTCGGAGACACGTCACTCGTGAAGGTGCAGTCGGCACCCGAGCGTGTCGAGGACCCTACTGGTGACGGTTGGCAAACCGTCACCAAAAAGTCAAAGCGAGCCAAGCCGGGCGCACCCACCGGCAAGGCCGCAGTAAACCGGGCCAGGAGACCGAAGGGGACGTTCTCCGGGCAGAAGGTACGGCCTCTCGATCTCGTAAGAGACGAAGCCTTTAGGCGAGTGTCCGAAATACGGACCTTTTGCTTTCGACCTGAGTCGAAAGTCAATAAGGAGTCCGGGTCAAAGATACTCGCCGAGGTTGAGGCACTCAACGAGCTGGTCCAGGAGCTTATTCAACGGAATAGCTTCGTCGAAGGGCAGCTCGCCGCGGTCAGGGCGGACCTAAAAGCGCGTCCTGCCGTAATGAGTGCGATGCGACCTGGGCCGTCCAAGGGAACTCTCCCGAAGACGGCCTGCAACGCCGCGCAGTCGACTTACGCCCATGTGAACAAAGTCGACTGCAAAGGAGCTTCTCCGGAAGCGGGGAGACGGCCACAATCGCAGCATGTGGTAAAAATCTTCCCGCCGAAGGAAAAAGGACAGAGCAGCGAAGTTACGAAGGTTACTGTTCTGTCGCTCGTTAAACCAGCGAAGGAGGCGATCCGAATTAAGTCGGTCCGACGCATCCACTCCGGTGGCATCGTCGTCGAGACCGACCGAAAGGAGGACCTGCAAGCCTTCGTTGGCAATAAGAAGCTCCGGAGCGCGGGTCTGTCCGTCTCCTTACCTACCAAGCGGGACCCCGAGGTTTTAGTTTACGACGTCCCGCGTCGGATGGGTAAGGACGAAATTGCCTCCAGTATTTGGAGGCAAAATCTCTGCGATGCGAACCAGAAGGATGTGCCTTCGGGAATTCGGGTCAGCCGCATGGCTGGCAAGACCCCGGAGACAGCCAACTGGGTCGTTGCCGTCAGTCCGCAGAATCTTCAGCGGCTGAAGCAGAGGGGTAGCCGAGTTTACCTTGGATGGAACTCCTGTCGTGTACGGGATTTCGTCCAGGTGCTTCGGTGCTACCGTTGTCAACGCTTCGGGCATACCTCGAAGCGTTGTAAATTCAAGGAGGACGTGTGCGGTCACTGCTCCCAAAAGGGGCATACCTTCACGCTCTGTAGCAAGAAGAGTGAACCTCCGGTCTGCTCTAATTGCAAGGACAGAGGGTGGGCTAGTGCACACAAGTCGCGGGACCCAGCTTGCGCTTCCTATCAGGCGGCGCTAGCTTTGGAGTCGTCCCGTGTCCGACTTGAGTGACGGGCAGACGTGGACTTGTCCACTCCGCCATTCGAACGGCATGCTGGGCGGACCCCTCGGGGTTCGCCCCCTCGGGCCAGGCTGAAGCCCCTCTTGCGGAGATAAATTGACTTTAACACTACTCCGTCAAGAGTGCCTGGATTGGGTTGGACTCGAGGTGGCAGCGGGAGTAGCACGTTGTCTTCCCCTGTCACGATAACGAACGAGGGTAGAGCCAGACCATCGGCACGCGTCGAGAGAGCGGCTAGTATAGTCCACATAGGACCCAGGCATAGCCCATCTTTAGACTCACAACGACGACACTAACTGTCCCTATCTACCCCCCCCGTGGTTCGTACCTTGTCGTGGTGGGGGGGCTTGCGAGCCTTGATGATCCTCAGGGCTGTGCCGGCGGGGAACTTGATTCCCTGGCAGGTCTAACCTAGCCGGAGTGGCCTGAGGTGAGAGGCCAGACTAAAATTGAACCTCATACCGTAAGCCCGTGGTCATGTTTTACGGGCCCGGGGGTCTTGCCTTAACCGGCCGGACCGCGAGGATGACAACCTCTCTAAAAAATCCCTAACCCTAAGCAGAGGTGCGCGGTGATGGGGTACGCACTGGTCGATGGCATTAGTGCGTGGTCAGCGGGTGCGCTGGCCGTTAGCGGCCAACCTCTGGATACCTGGCGCCACCAGTTGTATTTTAGCCTTACCTGGGTGCAGGGGGCTCCGCCCAGGTGGACAAATTTTTCCGCCATACTCGTGGGAACATTATGGATCCGAAACGTGAAAAATTAATGGGGGGTGTCGTTGGGGAGAAAGGGGATGATGAGCCGGGGACGCATGGCTCGATCACGGGTGGTGATAGTGTGAAGAGTCAGGGTTTGGTGAGGCAGGGCAGTAGAAGTGGTAGTTTGAGAAAAAGGAAAGTTGATGGTTCGAATGCGTCGGAAGAAGAGGATAAAAGTGTGAGATCGAATGTTAGCATAAGCGGTATGAATGTGCGTGAAATGGATATTAGCATGACAGAAGCTGAGGGTAATGACATGCTATGTATGAGAAAGATTGGTGAGAAAGTGAGGAAATGTGTATTTAATGACTCTAATCGTGTATCTAAAGTAGTGAGTGAGTATATTTTAAACTGTGTTGGTGAGTATGAAGAGTGTATGATGCGATTGATTTGTGAGAATGAGAGATTGAAAGGTAAATTGGAAGAATGTGAGAAACGTGTGTGTATGCCTGCTAGCCCGGGCAGAACGTATGCGAGTGCTGCCAGAATGGGTTTGGGCGTTGGAGTGGGTGTGGGTGTTGGAGCGGGTGTGGATGTTGGTAGAATGAGGGGTGATAAAATGAGTAGAGTGGATGAGAAGAAGGACAGGAAGTATGCTGTCATTGTAAAGCCTAAAGATGACAAGGTCACAATGACAAGTGAGCAGGTGAAAGAGAGAGTGATTAATGAGATAAGTAAGGATTTGAATGTGCGAGTGAGAGCTGTCAGAAAGATAAGGAGTGGTGGACTAGCGATTGAGACTGCTAGTTTGAATGAATTAAATAAAATTAAAGGTTGCGAGAAATTTAATGAGGTTGGTTTGAAAGTTGAAATACCAAGGAAAATTGGACCAAAGATAATTGTTTTTGATGTGCCGAATGAAATGAATGAGAAAGAATTTTTGAATGAATTGTATGAAAAGAATTTGAAGGAATGTGTGAGTGAAAATGAATTTAATGAGCGAGTGCGAATAGTGAGTAGGAGAAGTAGGAAGGATGCGAGTGTTGGGAATGTTATTGTTGAATTGAATGCTAGGATGTTGAGTGTGTTGACTGGTGAAGAGAGAATTTATATAAGATGGAAATCTTGTAAATTTAAAGAATATGTGAGTGTTTTGAGATGTTTTAAATGTAGTGGCTTTGGCCATGTTGCGAAAGAGTGTAAAGAAAAAGACAATTTATGTCAAAAATGTTGTGAGAAAGGTCATGTGAGGATTAATTGTGTGAGAGATGGATTTGTGTGTAGAAACTGTAGAATGAAAGGTAACAAATGCGATCATTCGGTTATGTCTGAGGAATGCCCAGAATATAAACGTATTGTAGAGAGAGAGCGAATGAGGATTAGCAATGAATAAGTGCAAGTTAAGTATGATTCAGTGTAATTGTCAGCGGGCGTATACGGTTATGTGTGATCTGGGAGTGGTTATGGGCGAAAAAAGAATTAGTGTGGCAATGTTGCAGGAGCCGTATATGGCTGTTGATGGGAATGTTAGAGGATTACCAGGCTGTATGAAAGTATTTGTGAATGAAGGTGAGCGAATTGGAGCGGTTGTTGTTGTGAATGATGTATGTATAGAAGCGGTGTGTGTGAGTGAGTGTACAGATGAGTGTGGTGTGTGTGTGTGGCTGAAAGGAGACTTTGGTGAGTTGTATGTTGTGTCCATGTATTTCAGATTTGGTCGGGATATTGAGGATTATCTTAGATACATGGATAAATTGTGTGAATGTTTATGTGGTAAGAGAATCATTTTTGGTATGGATGCGAATGCGGTGTCTCCTTTATGGTATAGTAAGGGAGGTGGCCGCTCAAGAGAAAATGTAATACGTGGACGTGAATTGGAAGATTGGATTATTGCGAATGGTATGCAGGTGTTAAATGAGCCGAGTGAATGGTATACGTTCTCTGGTCCGAATGGACAGAGTGATATTGATGTGACAATTGTGAGTGATTCTTGTGCTGGATGTCAGTTTGAATGGAAAGTAGAGTGTGAGTGGGGAATAAGTGACCATAATGTTATAAGTGTTGATATGATATTTGATAAAGAGTGTGTGGAAACTTTGTATGTTGAGAAAAGATGGTTTTGTAAAAATGTTGATTGGGATGAATATGTGGATGAGTTAAGATGTAGTGCGGTAGTGGGTGAGCTTGATGTGCGGAAAAGTGCGGATGAGTTAGCGGTTGAAATGGTACGTTTGATTCAAGATGTGAATGATAAATGCTTGAAAGTATGCAAAAGATCGAATAAGAAAAAGAATGCATGGTGGACAAGAGAGTTAGAGAAAATGAAGAAGAACGTACGGAATAAACGGAAGAAAATGCAGAATGCTAGGCGGCGAGGAGAAAATGTGTGTGAAAGAGCACTAGAATATAAAAGATGTTTAAGTGAGTATAAGAAAGAGATGTGTAGAGTGAAAGAGGATTATTGGAAGAACTTTGTGAGTAAAAGTAGTAATGAGGACCCATGGGGTCCTGTTTACAGAGTATGTAGAGGGAAATATCGGAGTGAATGTTTAAATACGATGAATGTGAATGGAAGAATGACGAAAACATGGAATGAAAGTGTGAATGTGATATTGGATCGCTTGTTTCCGGCTTCGGAAATGGATGATGTGAATGATGGATTGAATGATGAAAATGAAGTAATAAATGAGGAAGTGAATGATAATATAAATGAAGTAAATACTAAAAGTTTTAAATGGCATGAATTAAAAGAAGCGATTAGTGAAATGAGGTTGGGTAAGGCGCCAGGAATGGATGGTGTGAATGCTGAGATGATGAGGAATGTAGGACGAGCGATTCCGGAATATTTGAAGAGTATGTATGATGAGTGTTTGAGAGCGAATACCTTTCCGAGCGAATGGAAGAAAGCACGGGTGATTATATTGCTGAAGTCTCCTGATAAGGTTAAGTCCGATCCAGGGTCGTATAGGCCGATTTGTTTATTGTCTGTTTTAGGGAAAATCCTGGAGAAGATGATGATCAGAAGGCTTGAGCGTAAGATGGATGGTAGAATGTGTGATGTGCAACAGGGATTTATGAAAGGTAAATCTACGGAGACTGCATGGTTGAAAGTTAAGGAGTATGTTTCTCGGAGTGAATGTAAGTATGTATTAGGGATATTTGTTGATTTTAAAGGAGCGTTTGATAATTTAGAATGGTGTAGAGTGATTGAGAAATTAAGTGAGATTGAATGTGATGAGATTGATTTATGGAAAGATTATTTTAGGGACCGAATGGTTTGTATGACTGGAGTAAATGACATTGTTTGGAAGCGTGTAGTGCGTGGCTGTCCGCAAGGATCTATAGCAGGGCCGTTTATTTGGAATTTAATGATGAATGATCTGCTTGTGGATCTAAGTGCGACGGGGTGTAAATGTGTTGCATATGCGGATGATTTGTTTTTAATGATTGAAGGGCGAAACCGAGTGGAACTGGAGAGAAAGGGAACTGAATGGATGAGAATTGTGTGTCAATGGGGAGATAGAGTGGGAGTGAGTGTTTCTGAATCTAAGAGTGTGATGTTGATGATGAAAGGAAATTTGGCAATGACTAGAAGTCCGAATGTACGTATGAAGGATAGAGGTATGAAAAGAGTTGAATGTGTGAAGTATTTGGGTGTTTGGATGAGCGAGAGACTGCAATTTGGGGTACATTTGAGGAGTTTGAAAGACAAAATTACTGGAGTGGTTGGACAAATGAGTAGAGTAATGAGGCGAGAATGGGGAATGAGAAAGAAGGGTATGCGTGTAATTTATAGAG